>NC_060270.1:14546734-14590888 GCF_021613505.1 Equus quagga | reverse complement strand
GGGGGTGGCAGTTGGGGAGATAAAGCAGAAAAAAAAAATATTTACCCAATATATTTTAAGCACATAAAAGGGATAATACATTATTATCAAGTAGATTTTATTCAAAAAGCTGTGTCCAAAAAATAATAGTTTAATATGCAAACAACCATATATGCAATCTAAAAAAACCTGAACTCATAGAAACAGAGAACATATCAGTGGTCTCCAGGGGTGGGAGTTGAGGAGTTAAGGAAATGGGTGAAGGTGGCCAAAGGCACAAACTTCCAGTTACAAGACAGTAAGTCCTGGGGATGTCATATACCGCATGGTGACTATAGTTCATAATATTGTACTGTATATTTGAAAGTCTCTAAGAGAGCAGGGTCTTAAAAGTTCTCATCACAAGAAAAAAATTTGTAGCTATATGAGGTGATGGATGTTAACTTATCATGGTAATCATTTATATATGTATAATCATTATGCTATACACCTTAAACTAATACAATGTTCACTATCAATTACATCTCGATAAAACTGGAAAAAAATTTTAAAAAATCAATATTGTACATTACATTACCACAATAAAGGAGAAAACTCATACAATTATTTCAACAGATGCAGACAAAGCATTTGACAAAATTTAACACCAATTCACGAGTAAAAAATGAAGAACTTTCTGTGAACTTGAATTTGAAGGAGACTACCTTAATCTAATAGAGGGTATTTATTAAAAAACCTAAATCTTATGTGACACTTAATGGTAAAACACTAAGTGTTTTCCCCCTAAATTTGGGGAAAAGGCAAATATGTCTGCTCTCTACACTTCTATATAATATTGTACTCACTGTCCTACCCAGGGCAATAGTGGGTGTGGGGGTGGGGTGGAAGGAAGGCACACGGATTGGTATGCACCAAATAACTAGTAGAACTAATAAGTGAACTTAGCAAGATCATGAGATGCATGTTCAGTTACAAAACTCAATTGTATTTTTCCATACTAGCAACAAACAATTAGAAAAATGAAATAACGTAACACAGTATCAAAAACATAACATACTTAGGAATAAATATAATGAAATATGTGTGTATTAGTTATCTATGACTATGTAACAAATTGCCCCCAAATTTTAGTTGCTTTAAGCAAGAAACATTTATTGTCTCCATTTCTGTGGGTCAGAAATGTGGATGCGGATTAGCTAGGTGCTTCTGATTCAATTTCTCTCATAAACTTTCATTTAAGCATAAACTGGGGGTACAGCGTCGAAAGGATCAAATGGGCTGGAGATTCTGCTTCCAAGCTCACTTGCATGGTTGTTGACAGGATTCATTCCCAGCAGACAGTCGGACTAAGGGCCTCAGTTCATTGCTGGCTCTTGGCCAGAAGCTTCCCTCAGTTCCTTGCCACCTGGGTCTCTCCATAGGTCAGCTCACAATACAGTAGCTGGCTTCTCTCAGAACAAGCAAGAAAGTGAGAAAAAACAAGCACTCAAGACAGAAGCCACAGTCTTTTTATAACCTAATTTGAAAGTAATTTCCCATTACTTCTACCATATTCTGTATTCATCAGAAGTGAATCAATAAGTTCAGTCCACACCCAAGGGGAGGTGATTGCACGTGGACCTAAATATCGGGAGGTAGATATCTTTGGGAGCCATCTCAGAGGCTCCTTTTCACAATGCACAGGACTTGTGCACTGAAAACTACAAGACATTGTTGGGAGAAATTTTAAAAACCTAAATAAATGGAGAGATATACCACGTTCATGGATTGGAAGGCTCAAGATCATTAAGATTTCACTTTATTCAACACAATCCACTCCCAGAAGATTTGTTTTAGAAATAGATAAGCTGAATCTAAAATTTATGTAGAAATATAAAAGACCTAGAATAGCCATAACAATTTTGAAAAAGAAGAACAAAGTTGAATATATATTCAAATATATATTATCTGACATCAGGACTTACTGTAAAGATACAGTAATTAAGTTGGTAGGATATAGGCATAAAAATAGATAGATAATAGGGGGTGGGCACAAAGGGTGAAGTGGTACACCTATAATGTGACTGACAATAATGTACAAATGAAATTTCACAAGGTTGTAAACTAGCATAACTTCAATAAAAGATAAAATAGAAAAAAAAAAGTAAATGGAATATGATAAAGAGTCCGGAAAGGACTCAGAATTGATTCTTGACAAAGATGCCAAAGCAGTTCAGTGGAGGAAAGGATAGTCTTTTTGACAAATTGTGCTGAACAACTAAATATTTATTTAGAAAAAAGAAAATAAAACCTGTATTTTTACCTCACAGCATACATAAAACTGATTCCAGATGAATCACAGACTTGAATATAAAGTCAAAAACTCTAAAACCTCTGGAAGAAAACATGAGAGAATACCTTCATGACCTTGGGATAAACAAAGGGTTTTTAGAACATAAAAAATAATATTGGACTTCATTGATATTAAAAATGTTTGCTCATCAAAAGATAGTTTTACAGAAATGGATAGATAAGTCACAATCTGGGAGAAAACATCCACAATGCATATATCTGACATTGCACTTCTATCCAGAATATATTTTTCAAAATTTCCACAATTTTATAATAAGAGAAAAATAACCCAATTTTTAGTAGGCAAAAGATTTGAATATATGCTTCAAAAAGAAAGATGTATACCACTAAGCACGTTGAAAATGCTCAACATCATTACTCTAGGGAAATGCAAATTAAAACTTCAATGAAAAACATAATCAATTTATATGAAAGTTTTAGAATTGGTAATTCTTATTTATAGGAATAGAAATCAGAACAGTAGCTGCCTCTTGTCAGGTAGCGGGTTAATTGGGAAGGGCGACTACACAAGTTTGGGGAGATACGAGAATGTTCCACATCACGATGGGATTGAGGGATCTATGAGTGTACGCACCGTCAAAACTCATCAAATAGTACACAAACACATTCAATGCATGTAGATTATACTTTTGATTTGTTTTTCTAATTACCAATGCTTGGGCTGTACCCTTGAAGAATTAAATCAGAATATTCAGTGGGAGCATCCTGGGCACCAATACTTCAGTTTCCTAGGTGATCCTAAGGTGCAAACTTGAGAGCCTCCCGTGTGGTTTCACCTCTGTCCCTCACCTCCATCTGTGGCCAAAGAACAGAGGACTGCCTATGGGTTTAACACAAGTTCTGGAAGTTAGAAATCTACAAATCAACAGAAGTATGTAGTCTCAAATTGAAAGATATTGCTCCACTCGTCTATGGAGATCAACTTCAGATATAAGTAGAGAAAGAAATCAAGTGGCACCAAAGCCATTAACTGCTCCTCCCCGCTGACAATGAAAGGATGCCAGGGAGGCAAAGTATGAGGTGGAGCACACATATCAAGCCCTCCGAGTTGTTCTACTTTCCCAGGTGAGGGGACTTATTTTAACGGAGGTGCTGGTAATGCTGAGCAGAGAACTGTGTGGCTACACACATGGAGGTGTGGATAGTGCATGAGAAATGATAAGTTACAGACATATTCCTAGGGCTCAAGAAGTGCAGCAAGGGAGTTAAGGTCAAGTATATTTTTCCCAATGTCTTTATAAGTATCAGTTTACTTGTCAAACTGCGTGTCCGGAGTTTTGTTTTGGTTCCAAAAGCATGAATGAAATATACTCAGGAAGATAGAACATCCCCAGAGTACTTTCATCAAGCCTGACATCCAAATTCTCCCCTGCTGTGAGCATCTAATGACATAACACTCCCCAGCTTAATCTGCATTGGTAAATATAGAACACATTATATGAAATTGTCATAATGCTTACTTTGTATTTTTTTTACAATTCTAGGTATTATTTCATGCAGTGGCAGTATGCTTAGTCAGCCTGATTGTCAATAGATTGATTTTGCCGATAGCAGTCAGTAAATTAGGTAAGCCCTACTAATTACTATTCTGAGTGAAGAAAAAAATATTCTAAATATGCTAAAGAATTGCTAATAATGAAGAAAGAAGCCACATAAATACAAATCAACTGTGTCTAATTGAAGAGAAAATTAGATCTTTATGTAAAGGCATATGAAAGGTTTGGGCCGATAAGCTTGTTTACTTTAAATGATTACTTATTTATATTAGTTTAGTTTAAGTAAAATAATATAATAAGTTTATTCTTTTGACAAACTTTTATTAAGAGCCTTTAAAAAGAAAAACACGAGGCTCTCATATGCCAGGCACCATTCTAACTGATAGAGATGCTTTATGAAGACAGACAAGATTTCTGAGTTGATGGAGTTTACACTGGAGAGAGGAGAAAGAGTAAACCAGTCAGATAAAGTAATATCGGAGAGTCACGTGTGCATCAAAGTAAACAAACCACATATAAATAAAGGAGAAAACACAGCAGATGCTAGACTCCCAAGGAAGCTAGAAATTGAGTGCATTCAAGGAAAGAGCATTAGAGGTGTTGGAACCTTCTAGAACAATGCAGAGAATGGAGGAAGGCCAAATGGGAGAGGTAGGGAGGAGTTAGATAATGAAGGGCCTTGAATTTTAAGACTTTTTTCTGAGGGAAAAAGGAATTCTTTGGTTGGTGTTAAGCAAGTACATGTAATTATACAATTAAGGCCTTAGAAAGATCACTCTCCTTCTGTGGATAAGTGATTGAGGGGCATGAGGAGAGTAGAAACAGAAATAGCAGTTTTAGGAGGAGATTGCATTGTGCAATATGCATGTTTCAATCCCCTACTTTTTAACAATTGAGAAATTGAGATCTAGAAAGTTAAAAGTTCTTGCCAAAGGTCACACAGCTAGGTCAGGGCTAGAAAAGAACTATAAATAAATTGCCCTGATACTTTGAATCCATTATATTCTTGACTACCCTATCACCCTTTCTGTCTCATCCAGAATTTTCACTCTAATGACATTTTTTATCAATCTGAAATTTTATTTTTAAGGATAATATCGCACTAGCCAATCTCCTTTCCTTCCTCATATTTGCAACAGAACCTTTTCTTTTTCTTTCCTTTTCTTTTTCATTGTCTGTGCCTTAACCTAGTAAAATGGGAAGAACAGATTAAAGAGGTAAAGTTTTGCAAAGAATATCACATGTTCTACTTCGTTGCTAAATAAACCTAAAATTCTTATGTGGAGCATCTGTTTACTTGCACTGAGAGCAGTGAACATTTGTTTATGGTACCTTATTGCTTTCCAAAACAGTTTCTAGGGCTCAAAGAAAGAATTTGTGTCTGAGAGTAAGAGTCCTTCAAACGTTTATGAGGTCTGGAGATATATCATATATACTTATATATATGATCTTATATATAGGCACGTATTTCTTACATATGGGTACGTATGTATGTACATCTAAGAGACGTATGTCTAGGAGATATATGTATACACACACATATATATATCTTACATATATATCTCCTACCTATATATCTTATAAATATATATGTACATACATATATTCTGTATGTGTGTATATGTATATATAAAGGGATTTATTATAAGGAATTGGCTCACATGATTATGGAAGCTAAGAAGTCCCAGGATCTGCAGTCCGAAGGCCTGAGAACCAGGGAAGAACCAGTAGAGTGAGTTCCAGTCGGACTCCACGGGCAGGAGAGGGCCGCCCGCCCAGCTTGAAGATCGTCAGGCACAGAGAGCGAATTTTCTTTTGCTCAGCCTTTTGTCCTGTTCAGGCCTCTGTGGATTGGACGAGGCCTGCCCACACTGACGAGAGCAATCTCATTGACTCAGTGTCTACCAACTTAAATATTAGTCTCATCCAGAAACACCTTCACAGACACGCCCAGAATAATGTTTGACCAAATATCCGGACATTCCATGGCCCAATCAAGTTAACACATAAAATTAATCATCACACGTCTGTTCCTCTGTCTCCTCTATGGAACTAGAAAAGGAACTTACCTCAAAAGTTAGTCAGGATGATCCAAAGACTTACGAGGTGCCAAGTGCTGAGATGTGCTTTCTCAGCACACAGCAAGCACTCCATCAATATTAACTGTTGCTATTGTTATCATTATGTACCTCAGCTTTTGTGAGAAGTATGAAAGTAGAAAAGTTTGACATTGTTAGTGTTCCCATTATTAAACAATTTATGTTGTCTTTAACTTAAAAAAAAATACTTAGTGACAATAAGAACAAAAGGAAGCTTTATAATCATATCAAAATGATGGTGTGCCTCATTTGTAAAATACGCTCTTTGTATCGAAGGTCTCCGTGACGTCACATCAACAAAATATAAATCACTTTATTGTACATTCCAACACTTTCAAGAGGTAACCAGATCCGCAGCCTCTGCACTCAAATTTGACAAAGATCTTGCTGATGCGGATTGGAACATGGTTGAGAAAGCCATTGTACTTCAAAACCCGTATGCGGTGAGCCGGTAGTATCTTCTGTTTGTTCCCTCGAAATGGATATGATTGCCCTTAAGTAAGCATAAATGTTACAATTATTAACTCACAATTTTTAATACTTGTAATTGACAGAGAAGTGGTATTGGTAACTCCGTATTTACCCTAACTGTATGGAGGCGATTTCAGGGCATTTTGTGATCACTGTGGGGCAAAGTAGAAGTGACAACCCCTGTGAGTACGTAGAAGATTTGTGTTGTAAGTTCAAAAGAAGGAACAGTGAACGGAGCTGCCTTTGAAAAATATCATAAAAAGAGGAGAGAGAGCCTTAGAAAATAGGCAGTTTTTTACTAGATTGAAGGTAGACAGGTGCCTTTGTTCTGCATTTATTCAGCATTCAGGCTATCATATATACTGAGCACTTGCTAGGCCCTAGCTTATGGTAAATATTATTTTTTTTTATATAAAGTAGAATTCAAAACCAGTATCATGAGTTTAGATGTGAGTGGGATGTCACTTCCTACTTCTGAGATCTGCTCTAGAATCTCTGTGGTCAGACTTCTTACTTATTTAAGAGTACGTAACTCAATAATCAGCCATGCGTGCCGTAAAGAGAAATCATGAAGTTGTTCTGGGATTTCCTCAGTGCTGCTGCTGCTTTGCCCTCTCCTAGGTGATGTCCAGTCTTCATTACAATGTTTTTCTGCATCATACAATACGAGGAGCCAACTTCAGGAGTGTAGGCATAAGAATTGGTTTCTATGAAATAGGATTCCTAAAAATCTCTTTCACGTCCACTAACCAGTGCTTGAAGCTCCAGATGGAGGGTCAGAACCAAGCCCTCTGCCTGCAGGAATACTGCCAGGATTTCAGGATGAGACAAGCACCAAGTCAAATCCGAGGATTTTCTATAGTCGCTTCCAATGTCTGATTGTGGCCTTTTGCTAACCTGACTGCATCAGAATCATCTGGAAAACTTATTAAAAATGTGGATTGATTCCCCCAGCCCCTACCCAGGAGAATCTGATGCAAAGGATCTGAAGAGGGTCCCAGGAATATGTATTTTTAATCCATTTACCCAACTGATGCTATTGCAAAGTCAGGGTTGAAGCACCACCCTGGGACTTGATCTGTTTCAGAAGGCAGGTGACCAGACAACCGCTTTCTGTTCTTTACGATGCAAACAAGAGGGATATTTTAGTGTTATAGACAGAGCACCGGCCTTGGTCTCAGAAAATCTAGGTTCATGTCCTAGCTGTGTCCCTTAATAAATGGCTTTGTGATCTTGAGCAAAACTTTTATTTTCTCTAAGCTTCAGCTTTTCTCATCAGTACAATGGGGTTATCCATATTCCCATCTCCTAATGCCATGTTCATTTTCTGTTCTTCCTTCCTGAGTAGTTTAAAGTGGTGGTTGTCAACTTGAGCTGCAGCAGAATCAAGGAAGGGGTTTATGAAAGCACAGATTGCTGTCTTTTCTCCCAGTTTCTGATTCAGTAGGTCTGTGACGGGGTCTGAGAATGTGCATTTCTAACAATTCCCAGGTGATGCTGAGGCTGGGGCACCACACTTGCAGACCCACTGGTTTAAAATGTGATCAAATATATGGTAGCTTTTATAAACTGTTAATGCCATGTAAAGGTAAAGATATGATACAACTCCTTCCCCCCAAAACTGGCAATTATTTTCCCTTCCAGATAACTGTGTAAACAATGAGGAAACTCATCTGAACATTTTTCTGCATCCAGCAGATTTTCTATAGTTTTTCAAACCAAACTGCTATGCAAATTACTTGAGGTTTATGCTAAACAATATGTTAATATTCATGTATTACTTTTTGGTTTTGATTTGTGTTTTACTTAGTTGAGCCAAGGAGAAACGACAGAACATCAAAAGGTGAAATGTCCAGACTGCAACAAGGAAATCGATGAGACCCTGAACATTGAAGCAATGGAGCTGGCCAACAGGCGTCTCTTGTCAGCACAAATCGTTAGTCCTTTATTGTATTCTTTTAAAATTACTTTTTGGCTTAAAATTATACTGAAAACTTTCTCCCTTGCTGAAAACATCTTGATTATGCTCACCTGCATAGCTTAGTAGATTGTTTACAAAGGCAAAGGGAAGTTTGGCATTATCTTAGGAATCTGCTTGACTGCAAAAAAAAAAAAAAGGAAAAGAAATCTACTCAAATTAACTCAAGTGTTTTATTATGAGGAACCAGGAATCTCACAGATCCCAGTGGCAGGAATTACAGCTGAGCGCAGTCTTCAGACATGTTATTCAGTCAGTTCTATGACACTGCCCGTCTCTGGGTCCATCTAGTTTTTCATGAAAGGATGCCACCAAGTCTGCTAATAACTGCAAGTAGAGGATAGTATGTTTTCATCTTGAATCTTGAGTAAAAATTAGAGAAATTTTGTAGCATCGCAGCACACAGAACTCTTGGGGAAATTGCTAATAACCTAGTTGCTGTTACCTATTCAGGTCAGGATCTAGGCTAGTTGCCGCGACTCAGCTTCTCCAAATGTTCGTGTTGGGCCTTCCTCATTGCGTACGGAGCTGCCATGCATTTTTCAGCTATTCCATAGGATTCCACGCCTTTGCTTGCTCCGTCGAACTTGGCAAGGGAAGCTCTATAGGGGATGGTTCTCTCTTCAGCAGTAGTCCTAGTAGACAAGCTGAGTCTCAAAGACAGCTTTTCCAAGGACCTACATGACGTCTTGAAGCAATGGAGGCAGTGCCGTGAAGGATGAACTCATGCTCATATGGTGCTTGTTCCACCAGCAGCTTTTATGAGATGCTGTCTTTGAGTCACTTGCAAATTTTTAATCTACTGCAGGAGAATATAGTATTCAAGAGCCTTCAGAATCAATGCAGCAGACTCCATGTAGAGTCTTGTTTTCCTTATTAATATCATGTGTGACTCAGGACTTATTCCTTTTATTCTTTATTCTAACCACCTGTAAAATAGAAAACTTATGCTAACTGAATGGCCTCTTAGATTCTTCCCACTTGTGATAGTCTATGTTTTCTGCAATATACATTCCATGTACCATTTTTTTCAAGGAAGGTTAGCACTGATTTAATATCCACCACCCATCCTCCTCTTTTTGCTAAGGAAGATTGGCCCTGAGCTACCATCTGTGCCCATCTTCCTCTATTTTATATGTGGCACGCCTGCCACAGCATGGTTTGACAAGTGGTGCGTAGGTCGGCACCTGGGATCTAAACCCGCACACCCCAGGCCACCAACGTGGAGTATGTGAACTTAACTACTGTGCCACTGGGCTGGCCCCATGTACCTTTTTGATTTCTTGCCTTAAATGTTTATTTTCTACTGGTATATCTTTGTTGATTTTGTGCTATGTGTTGTGTCTTAATCAGGAAATCCTATTTTTCAAAGCAGGCTGAATCTCTCTGCTCTGGTCTCTCGATCTTCATCTTACCTCATATCTTTTTAGTTCCTCTTCATCCAAGACATATTTTCATGTTTATCTCAGGTTGTTGATTTGTTTCCTGCAAACTCAACTCTAATGTTCACTGTTCCCGACTATAGTATTAATTAGTCTATTACAGTTTTTTCAGCTTTGAGAGTTTTTATTGAAATCTCAGCCAGTCCTTGTTGCCTGGGGCAGTATCTTCTCCACTATCGTATGTTAGAAGAGGAAACACAGCATGGGAAGCCCGTGGCACAGGAGAGGCAGCATACCGTAAAGCGAGGGGGAAGGGAGACAGGTTTTAAATTCAGAAAGAACTGAGTTTCCACTGTGATCTTGGGAAAACTACTTAACTCTCTGAGCCTCAGCTTTTTTATCTGTAAAATACAGATTAGAATACCTTCCTCATAAAGCTATTGAAAGAATTAAATAATTTTATTCAAAATATATACATTGATTAATTAATAATATATATATGTAAAATATATAATAATGGCAGTTATTTTGGGGAATCAGCCATTCTCTGAATTCTTCTTACATTTTGTTGTAAATAATCATTTAAACATTAACATTTTTCTAGTATCTAAATGCTTTGTCATTTGTGTTGCTAAACTCTCATGAGTTCCCATAGTATTTTTAGCTTCCTTATTTTTCCACAGACTACAGTGTTTATCTTTGAGGATACTGAAAATATTTAAATCTCACATTATTTTATAAGTATTTTAGTGAAGTTTAAGGAGAAAAATGCTACTCTATTGAATTCTTCTCATTATGGTCAAATAGCCTTTTGATCCTCATCCTCAGATTTAGTTCTATCCCTTTCTAGTATCCCCCAAGAGTAAAACCATGTTTTAATATCCGTAAATGATTGTGCAGACAGAATGTCTTCTGTGGAACCCAGGAATCTTTAGTGATATCATACATTACACTTTAGGAAGTTGGTCTGTACAATGATTCTCAACAATGTTCAGAACACTGAGGCCAGACGGTGTCAGACAGTGGTTTCCCCAGCTTCAAATGTAGTGCCCGAGGCAGAGTGGGCTCTCAATATGTGGACTGAATGAACAAATGACAGCATTCTGCACAATGGTAGCAGTTCATTTAATGCTTACAATAGACTGGAGACAACAGAGCTCTGTTGTCAATATGTTTGGGAAAATGGAATTATGTAAAGATATTAACCCAGATCCTTTAGTGAAGGATTTCTCAGAGCCTTTAATATTTGAATATGCTTTATCAACTTTTAAGATGGGGATGCAGCTTGCAGCACTTCCGACATTTATTTAGCCACAGAACTCTACTTATTTTTGAAAACCTAATAAACATCTAGCAGGATCCTAGTTTCCTGCAAAACCAGTTTGTTTCCACCGAAAGCTCAGAACTACCTTCTGCATTGATCTCATGTCTGGACTCCATAGAAAGATTCTTTTTAGAAAGATACTAGATTATCTGGGGATTTTGAATTCTTTCTCATAGATTATTTTTCCATAAAGGGAATCATAAGTTTTCATTGTCAATCCTTCTATATAATGATTTCACTCAACATTTCGTTTAGGCAAGCTACCAGAGACAATACAGGAATGAGACTCTATCCCAGAATGCGGTCCAAGTGCTGGTAGGTGTAGCAGGAAGCTTTGGCGAGAAGAAGGGAGAGTAAGTATGTTGTCAAGAGAAAGCTTCTATCCTTCTAAGCCACTGTATTTAGGAAATTGTACAAGTGAGTTTTCTTACTTTTGTCTGGTAATTTGGGATCATTAAGTACTATGTGTGTGAGCCACTGCCTGCTCTGAACCCCACCCTCAGGCTAAATCACCTACTTTCAGTTTCCCAAACTTGCTCTGCTCGTTCACACCTCTGTGCATTAGAACAAGCTGCTCCTTCTGCATGAGATGCTCTTCCCATCCTCCTTTTGCCTTCCAAAGCTGAGCTGTGGTAAACCACTCTTTCCTTTAGACTGCCTCACTAAGGTCAAAGACTCCCTTGATCCCTCCAGGCACAGCTTCTCAATGCGCATCCTCTCTTAATACTCAGCATCCACTTGGACTGATTTGTTTAGATTCCCATCTCCACAGCAACCAGTGAGTTCCTCAAAGTCAGCGTGTTAGGGAGTACCCTCAGATCATTGCCTGTGGAAGGATGAAGGATACATGATTGGGTGGAGGGAAGAGTTAAACAGCAATGCAGTTACAACCATGTCCACCCAAAGCCCAGACATACCTTCTTGTTCCAGACCACACTCCTGGTACCAAAGACACCAAAATTCCCTGCTCTAGTGCTCTTCAGCTCATTTCTAGGATCTTATTGGGCCTCTTCCCCTGGGCCATCCTCTCATAAGCAAACTAGGCCTTTGGTATGCACATCCCAAAACCTAAGAGGGATGCTGGCCTGGTGTTCACTTGCGTGTACTAGCTTGTGGTGCAGTGAGGGATAAAACCGTGCGTGGGAGGAGAAGCAACCAGACACTGGAGCGTGTTCTCATGCAGCTCCAGTACAGATTTTCAAAGACTCTTAAGAGTTTTCATTTCAAACCTAGTCATGCAAAGCATTATGATATTATATTTGTCAAGGTAGGAAGATAAAATATCTTATTTAAAATTTCATTTTCTGGAGTAGTAATGTTTAAATATATCCATACATGGTACAAGGGCTTCTGTGTACCCTCTGGCTTCAGACCCTTCAAGTGCATAGGGGACTTTAGTGGTGTTAGGGGGTGTGGGGGAGAAGGTTGGGCAAATGTGATTAATTAGAAACAATATGATGGATGCTTTAAAGAGGATAGATGCACAGTGTATTGTGTAAGTTTTTAAATGAATGAATAAATGATATGCTGAAAATGCTATCACTGCATTGTCTAGGAGAGGTTAATATAAAAAAGCAGTATCGAGAAAGTCGCCCACTGCCTTGATTTTTCCTCTTTAAATCCTCCACGAAGGCAGAAGCAACACATGCCTATGAGGACCCAGAATAAATGGACACATAGAGGAGACTGACAGTGGGAAAAGGGGTTAAAGAGTTGAAAGGACTCATAGTGGACAATGAAGGCAAATTTTGGAATATAGTACATTTTTATCCATGTTTGTAAGAGGTAAATATTGAATATTAATATGTGCAAAGCTATATGCCAGGCACTGTTGGGAATATCAAGATTAGCGAGATGATGTTCCAGTGCCCAGAGAACTTTCTATTAATTACACTTGCATTCAGTACTTGCTTCCTTGCTGGGCTGCCTTGGAGTTGATTTTGTCACTTGCTGATCTTTCCTATCAGTATCCCCACGTGTTGGGTTATCTTGTGGTGAGAAAGTAAGTCTAAGGAGAGAAAGAGTGGGGAGTTTAAACAGGGGGACCAGAATCTGTCTTAAGTGCCTACGTAATTGACTAAGAAATAATACTTTGAATACAGAGCTTATATTTGTTGACTTCTGTGTCAGGGCACAGTTTTAAACATTTTACGTGTATTACCAATTTAATGTCATAAAAATCCTATAAGTGCTATTAACATCTTCATTTTGCAAATGAGGAAAATGAGGCACAGAGAGCTTAAGTAATTTACCCAAGGTCATCTGACTAATAAATTACAGAGCTCAGGTTTAAAGCGAAGCAGCCTCACTATCCATTTAAAGACACCATACTGTTTTCCTAAATCAGGTCTAAACAGTGACCATCTTGATATAAAACAGGAATTCAGGAACCTCAATTACTTAGTAATTTGAGCTGTAAATATATCACAAACTCATTGATATCAAAGAATTTTAAGATTCATAGGAACCTGTGAAATGATCAGATCTTAGCTTAGATGTTAACTCCTTCAGGAAGACTCCCTGATTCCCCAAGACTATATTAAATGCCCCCCTTTGCGGTCCAGCATGCCCTCTTGTTCATTATCTCTGCAGCAACACTTACTACACTTTCCTGCAATGGTTATTTGCATGTCTTACTCCACTAGTCTGCTGGATCCTTAAGAGCAGGGACCGGTATTTCTTTACGGTTTATGGTTTATGCTTTTTTATGGTTTATGCCTCCTAAATGCTGGGGAGCATTTAGCAAGCATAACAGGTGTTCAATAAATATTTTACAATTAGGAATGAATCAAGTCATATACCCATTCATGATTTTCCATGTAATTACCACATTATTATATTGAATCACAGAGAATTGAATGACTTCATTCTTTTCAATTACATCAGTATCCCTGTTAGCAGAGAAATCTCCCAAATTTCAGAGTGAGAACGTTATAATCAATAGGAAGTTGAACTTAAGTTACCAATGCCCTTCCTCTGAGCCATATTTTAAGATAGGGTCTCAGACCCAGGGACGGAGCCCTAACCTCCTTCTGATGAAGACAGTGAAAGTATTTGGTCAGCAGCAGGTAAGTTCCTTATAAAACCAAGGGAATTGGCTAAGTGAGACCAAATCATAGCACATAAATCTGAGCTGTCTCAATAGAAAAGCCAGAAGAAACATGCAGACAACTTGGGACAAGTGCTACCAAAGTGTCTTTTAAGGTTTTAGACTCACTGATGTTACCGAACCTGAAGTGAGTTCGCTCACCCGTTGCACAGCAAGCCAATCTCTGACACCAGGTGTGGTGGAAGAAAGTAGGAATTTTATTTTTGCACAGCGCTGAGCAAGGAGAGAGGGCAGCTAATGCTGAAATCCCAAACTCCCCGAAAAGCTAAAAGGAAGGGTTTTTATTTGGGGTTTTAGGTAGGGGAGGGGGAGCGTATGGCCTTGCTGGTTGGAGCTTTCCCACCAGCCTGTCTTTGGCCTTGAGACACTTGCAGAGAGGAGGGAGCTCATGACCTTGCTGGTCAGCAGCTTTCTCACCAGCCCGTATCTCTTTGCGGGAGGAGATAGTCCAGGTGCTTGTCCTTGATGGTGTCTGTCTCCATGGAGAATAGTGGATTCTTGAGCCAGGAAGCCAGAGAGTAAGCAGGGAATGGGTGTTTTGCTTTTAACCCCATATTTGCTGGGTTTAATGTGGGGAAAATGATATCAGGGTCGGTATCACTGACTTCTCCAAGTAAGCATTTTAACTCTTTTACTTCACCTCTTGTATTTTTCCCATAAATTCCCTGACTACTTGCTCAGAAGGTGAAAGAAAAGAGATGGGAGGAAGTGTGAGATGGGTCGGATGCTTCATATATCCTGTCTCATTTAATTATCCCAAGCTGGCATAGATATTTTTACCTCTGTTTCACAGAGCAAACAGATTAGTGAGATAATTTGTTCATTGCCATACCAGATAATGGAAGATCCAACATGACAACCCGAAGGTATTTGCGTCTCAAATATTTGAATTATAATATGCTTTCTCTTTTTGAACCTTGATTTCTCTGCTATTTTAAACCACGTATCTCCCATTTTTGGTACTCTGTTTAATGAGTGAGCCCCACAATCTAACTTCATAATTGTGTATCTACTTATATCTATAATTTTGTGACTTGGACCTATGCCCATGAGTGTGTCTCATTCCCAGTCATCACCGTACAAAATAGGCTTCCTGCCTTCTGACGATACTGCAATAAACTCATCCTAAAAATTTTAAAGCATGTTTAAAGATTTCTGTTTTTTTTTTAGACATGTGAGTCCTGAAACAATAAAGAATTATTCTGAAAGCAAAAAAATTCTTAGCTTTATTAGAAAAGTGTTGCTCAATTGGGTGTATAATACTAAAAAGGAAAAAGGGGTCCCATCAAGGTGAGTATTTTTGAAGCTTACTAGAAATGCTTTTATATTCACTTGAAATTCCTTTTTTATTTTTTTAGATTTATATCCTGAATATTTTCCAAAATATTTTGAGGTGGTTTACAACTAAATTACTTGTACACAGATAGAAAGTTACTTAAAGAAAAAAAGAGACAGTATAATAACTTTTTTTATTATTGAGATAAATTTCACATTTTTGAGTACCATTCAGTGTTGTTTAGCATATTCACAATGTTGGGCAATCATCTCCTCTACCAAATTCCACAACATTTTCGTTGCCCCAAAGGTAAACCTGGTCCCAATTAATCAGTCACTCCCCATTCCCCCTTCTCCCCAGCTGCTGGATGGTACTACAGTCATGCATTGCATAACGACTAGCATACATTCTGTGAAACACATTGTTAGGCGATTTCATTGTTGTGTGAACATCGTAGAGTGTACTCACACAAACCGAGATGATATAGGCTACTACAAACCTACGCTATATGATATTAACCTTGTGGAACTACTGTCGCATACGTGGTCTGTCCTTAACCAAAACGTCATTATGCGGGTCATGACTGTAGTCTGCTTTCTGTCTCAGCGAATTTACCTATTCTGAATATTCCATGTAAATAGACTGATACGGTATGTAGCATTTTGTTTCTGGCTTCTTTCACTCAACATAATGTTTTCATCCAGGTTGTAGCATATATCGGTAGCAAAAGGTTCATCTACTTTGTACATATATCAATACTTTATTCCTTCTTATGGCTGAATAATAGCCCATTGTATGGATATACTATATTTTGTTTGCCATTTCATCAGTTGATGGACATTTGGATTGTTTTTACCTTTTGCTATTGTGAACAGTGCTGCTATCAATATTTGTGTACAAGTATTTGTTTGAACACCTGCTTTCCATGCACCTAAGAGTGAAATTGTTGGATCATATGATAATTTTATGTTTAACATCTTGAGGAGCCACCAAATTGTTTTCCACAGCTGCTGGGCAATTTTGAAATCAGGAAGTGTGAGTCCATCAACTTTGCTTTTCTTTTTCAAATTTGGTGTAACTCTTTGGAGTTCCTTGCAATTCCATATGAATTTTAGGATTAGCATGTCTATTCCTGAGTGTCATTGAGATTTTCATAGGGACATTGAATTTATAGATTACATTGGGTAGTATTGCTACCTTAACAATATTAACCTTTCCAATTAATGAGCACAGGATGTCTTTTCATTTATTTAGATCTTCCCTAATTTCTTTCAAGAATGTTTTATAGTTTTCAGTATTCAAGTTTTCGGTTGACTTTAATTTTAAGTATTTTTTATGTTATTGTAAATGAAATTGTTTTCTTAATTTAATTTTTGGACTATTCCTTCCTAATGTGTAGAAATACAACTGATTTTTGTATAGTGATCTTGTATCCTGAAGATTTGCTGAATTCACTTATTAGCTCTAGTTGTTTTCTGTGATTTCTCTAAGATTTTCTCTATGTAAGATCATATCATCTATGAATAGAGATAATTTTGCTTCTTCCTTTTCATTTTGGATAGCTTTTATTTCTTTTCTTAGATTCAAGAGGAGAAAATATAGACCCTTCTTCTCAGTAGGAGTATCAACGTTTGTGTGGCTATCTTTAATCCACCACACTCAATAAATACCAAAAGGATATTTTTGTACCACAGTTCTTTTAAAGCCTTCAATACTGACTTAAGCTACAACTTCCTGAGTAATTATTTCTGTTGATGAAACTTAAAGAAAGGGAGATTTGAAAAAGAATTGATAGTCAATGCATCCTTTAGGCTATCTCTTAAATATCATTCATCTTAAAGTGGGTAGATTCTGGAGTCAGATGGCTTGGTTTAGAATACTAGTCTACACCATTTATTAGCTGAATGATCTTTTCAGGTCCCAGTTTTCTTATCTGCAAAATAGTATAGTAATATCTATGTCATATTCTGGATGCATCTGGCAAAATAACTGACACATAATATGTTCTCAGATATGCTAGTTGGGTTCTCCTCTGCCTACCTCATGGGATGGTTCTCAAGATTATGTAGGGTATATAGAAAGCTTTAATCCTGGGACTAGCACTGGGTAAGCAGTTAATAAATGTTAGCATTTATTACTATGTACGGAATACCATTCCGTTCAAAATTGAGTTTTCTAGCCAATGGATGAAGTAACTATCAAAGATCAACAAACACAGAAGGAAACAAAGAGAATCAGCAGAAATAACAGCAGATTTATGTTTCTAAGACTTCAGTTATTAGAATTATGCAATATGGACTGTAAGATAAGTATTACTGAAATGTTGAAATTAATAAGTGATGGAATTACAAACATGACGAGGTCAATCACCAAAAGAAACTGAATAGAAAATGGAAAAATATATATAATTCTTAAAATTAAAAATTCAACTTAAATTATTCAGAATTGAATAAAAATGTATACAGTATATCTAATTTAGAGGGATGCAGCTAAAGCTACACAAAGAATGTTAAATGCATAGCATTGACAGGACTTCCATATCAATGTCAAGGCTCTGATAGGAAAATATCAGGACCCTGAGATCTGAAGTGGTAGCTCTTGGGTGAACAAACCTCAGGATCTTGGAACCCCACATTCTCATGAATACTCTGGCCTGGCAGAAGCAGTCGCCTCTCCCCTGCTAGAGCATAATAGCCTCATATCACCTTCAGATGCTGCAAAGACATGACAAGAGGAAGCATCACAAAATGAAGGTTAGTCTCTGCCACCTTTCATTGCTTCCAAAATAATTACCCAGCTCAAGTCTCAGCACAGCTAGAGTGGAAATACAGAGCCTTCTCCAAGAGATTACAACTTATCTACTGAAGGAATTTCAGGAGCTGCCTAATACTAGCAAATGCTAGTAGAACATATAAGAGAATGGATCTTGAGGATATTGGACCAGAAGTTTGCAACATAAGACCACATTGGGGAGAATTTATTGGCACAGTGGTCTTATCCATGATGATTCAGGGATGATTCTGTCAAGGACACTTGGAGCTGGTACTATTACACTTCTGGGATGGTTCTTTGAAGCTTGACCAGATGAATAACCTACAGTAGATGAAATGAATATGATAAAAATTGGAATGTTTAACTAGATTTATTATATAAGAATGAAGAACCAACCACATGACGTTGTTTCTTGGGAAGGCCCAGAGAACATTTCCCTTCACCAAGGCAATCGTGAGAACCTCAAAGATAGGTGTCCTCTGCAAGACATGGTTGACAGTAGAGGCTGCCATGGAATTGGTCTTTTTAGCATCAAAAGGATTCAAGAATGGAGAGAGAGCTGATGAGCAAAAGGATGAGATCAACTACTGCAAAGGAAAATCATGATCCCTCCCTCACCCCTTCTCTCAATCTAAGTCAATTCTCAGAACCAGAGTCCTTGAGAAAAGACCGCAACAATACCACAAGTATATAGGTAAATAGTCCCTCGATCTTTTCTCAAGTGGACCTTTAGTCACTTTACCAGAGTTACTGTGCATTGGGAAAAGAGAATACCCAGACTTTTATAGGACTTTGGGATATGGCATTTAAAATGATACTGATATGAAAGGTTTATAATGTCATCACGGTCCTCAAGTTAGACTAGGAGCTTTGATTCTAGATGATATATGGAGTTTCTGACCCAGTCTGTCTCATAGAAGTCCAGTAGGTCTACTCTCTGTTTATTTCCCTGAGTCCGTAAGTGTATAATTGGAATGAATATACTTAGCATCTAGCCAAACATTCATATTGTCTCGCTAACCTATAGAATGAGAATCATTATGGCAGGAAGGGCCAAGTGGCCAAGTGGAACCCCTGGACAAAATAGTAATAAGAAGCAATATAGCATTCTAGAAGGAGGTAAGAAATTAATACCAACGTTACAGATTTAAAGGAATTGTGAGTAATCTCCATCATATCCCCTTCAATTCATCTATCTGGCATAAAAAAAGTCAGATTATACTCAATCATAAACTTAAGCAAAAGGTAACTTCGAGTGCAAAGCTGTACCAGATATGATTTTATTGCTGGAAGAAATCAAGAAAAGCAGTCTGTGGTCTGGTCCGAGATGGCAACTTAGGAGGCCCTTGAACTCAACTCCTCCCATGGATACACTGAATCTACAGCTACACATGGATCAATTCCCTCTGAAAGAAATCCAGAAACTAGCTGAATGACTTCTGCGCATCAGGCTAATGAGAAAATACCTACATTGAAATGGGTAGGAAAGGCTGAGACACACTCTTACCATAAAACCCACCCTCTGGAACAGAGACATACAATCAGAAAGGAATTCACAGCTCCCAGCTTTTCCCTGAGAAGGAAGAAGTTTGGACCCAGCATTTAGTGCCCCAACTTTTAAGACTTCCATCTGAGAGATGGGCCCCCAAAACACATAGCTCTGAAAGCTAATGGGGCTTACATTCACAAGATCCACAAGATTAGAGAAGGCAAAGTAATAATTCTTAATAAGCTTGCAAAGATAGTGTCTCCCCAGAAGGAGCTTGTGCAAAAGTCTGGCACCCTGGCTTTTGTGACTGCTACCCAGAGGACATACCCTTTTATTATTATCTGGCTCTAGTGGCCAGTGGAGCTTGCATTCAAGGGTCCACTGGAATGTAGCAAATAAAGAGACACTTTTCAACTGGCTGCCCTCCAGAGCTCAGTACAGAAGCAGACAGAAATGCCCATCTCCCAGTCTTTCTCTGAAAGAAGTCTATTTGCATACATCAAAAGCTGCTACCTGAGGGCACTGGCTTCTAATCAACCTGCATATAACTGCTGAATAAGATCCTACCCCTTGGGACACAGACAGGTCTTAGCATACCCTCAATTACTGGGAGCCACTAAGAACAAATAAGGCAGCTTGGACAATCACAAAGGTTTGAGAGACAACTGAGAGCTCAGGCTGGGCGGAATGATTAGCTTCATCTCTTACACAAGATCACTTCATCAAAGCTGGGAGAGGTGGCTTTTTGATCTAATGCACAGGAACCAGCACAGAGAATAAAGGAAAATGAAGAGACAGAGGAGTATATTCCAAACAAAAGAACTGGATAAAACTCCAGAAATAGATCTTAATGAAACTGAGATAAGTGATTTATCTGATAGATCAAAATAGCAATCATAAAGTTGCTTACCAAGGTCAGGAGAAGAATGCATGAACAAAGAGAGAATTTCAACAAAGAGACAGAAAACATAAGAAAGTACCAAATAGAAATCACAGAGCTGAAGAATACAACAACTGAGCTGAAAAATTCAGTAGAGGGGCTAAACAGCAGACTAGATCAAGCAGAATAAAGGATCAGTGAACTCAAAGACAGGGTAGTGAAATTCATCCAATCAGAGGAGCAAAAAGAAAAAGATAGCTTAAAGGATTTATGGGACGCCATCAAGCAGACCAATATTCACATTATAGGGGTCCCAGAAGGAGAACAGAGACAGAAAAGGGCAGAAAGCTTATTCAAAGAAATAATGGCTGAAAACTTCCCTAACTTGGAGAAAGAAACAGATATCCAGATCCAAGAAACTCAGAGAGTTCCAAATACAATGATTCCAGAGACCTACACTGAGACACATTATATAATTAAATTGTCAAAAGTTAAAGATAAGGAGAGAATCTTAAAAGCATCAAGAGAAAAAAAACTTGTTATGTAGAAGGGAACCTCCCATAAGACTATCAGATTTTTCAGCAGAAATTTTGCAGGCCAGAAGACAGTGTCATGATATAGTCAAAGTACTGAGAGGAAAAAAACTCTGCTAACCAAGAATACTCTACACAGCAAAGTTAAAATAGATTGTTATAAATAAAAGATGTTTTACATAAGCCTTGTGGTAACCACAAAGTAAAAGCCTATAGTAGATAAACAGAAGATAGAGAGAAAGGAATATAAGCATACCACTACAGAAAATTGTCAAGTCAGAAAGATGGAAAGCAAAAGAAGATAGGCACAAAAGAATTACAAATTAGCCAGAAAACAATAATCAAAGTGGCAATAGTAAATCCATATCTATCAATAATTACTTTAAATGTAAATAGACTAAATTCTCCAATCAAAAGACACAGAGTGACTGAATGGATTTTAAAAAAATGATACAACTATACACTGCCTAGAAGAGACTCATTTCAGTTTTAGGACACACACAGGCTGAGAGTGAAGTGATGGAAAAAAGATGTTCCATGCAAATGGAAACCAAAATAAAACTGAAGTATCAGACAAAATAGACTTTATGACAAAGACTGTAATGAGACAAATAATTATATGATGCTATCATGACATAATTATATCATTATATACAATTATATAATGATAAAGGGGTCAATCCAATGAGAGAATATAACATTTGTAAATATTATTCACCCAACATAGGAGCACCTAAATATATAAAGCAAATATTAGCAGATCTAGAGGGAGAAATAGACAGCAAAACAATATTGTAGGGCACTTCAACACCCCACTTTAAACAACGGGTAGATCACCTGGACAGAAAATCAATAAGGAAACATCAGATCTAAACTACAGTTTAGACCAGATGGACCTAACAGATATTTACACAACATCTCATCCAACAGCAGCAGAACATACACTTTCTTCTCAAGTGCACAGAGAACAGATGATATGCTAAGCCACAAAACAAGTCTTAATAAATTTAAGAAGATTGAAATGATATGAAACATCTTTTCTGACTAAAATGATATGAAATTAGAAATCAAGTACAAAGAGAAAACTGGAAAACTCACAAATATGTGGAGATTAAACAACATGCTACTAAACAACCAATGGGTCAAAGAATAAATCAAAAGGAGAATAAAAAAAATCTTGAGAAAAATGAAAATGAAAATACAACACACCAGAGGTCAGCCCTGTGGCCAAGTGGTTAAGTTCGCGAACTCCGCTTTGGTGGCCCAGAGTTTCACCGCTTCAGATCCCGGGTGTGGGCCTCCTCAGGCCATGCTGAGGCGGCATCCCACATGACACAACTAGAAGGACCCAAAACTAAAAAATATATATGCAGCTATGTACTGGGGAGATTTGGGGAGAAAAAGCAGAAAAAAAGATTGGCAATAGTTGTTAGCTCAGGTGCCAATCTTTAAAAAAAACTACAACACATCAAAAGTTATGGAATGAAGCAAAAACAGTTCTAAGAGGGAAGTTCATAGCAATAAACACCTACATTAAGAAGCAAGAAAGATCTCAAATAAATAACCTAACTTTACAGTTCAACGAACTAGAAAAGGACAAATTAAGCCCAAAGGTAGTAGAAAGAAGGAAATAACAAAGATCAGAGTGGAAATAAACAAAGTAGAGACTAAAAAGACAATAGAAAAGATCAATGAAACTAAGAGCTGTTTTCTTGAAAAGATAAACAAAATACACACACCTTTAGCTAGGCTTATCAAGAAAAGAGAGAGAAGACTCAAACAAATACAAATAGAAATGAAGGAGGAGATATTACAATTGATACTACACAAATGCAAAGAATCATAAGAGACTACTGTGAAAAATTATGCACCAACAAACTGGACAAGCCAGAAGAAATGTATAAATTCCTAGACCATACAACTTCCAACTCTGATTCAGGAAGAAATAGAAAATTTCAACAGGTCAATTACTAGTAAATATATAGAATCAGTAATAATAAACCTCCCAACAAACAAGCCTAGGACCAGAAGGCTCCACTGGTGGCTTCTATCAAACATTTAATGAAAAATTAATATCAATCCTTCTCAGACTCTTCCAAAAAATACAAGAGGAAGGAATACACCCATACCTGTTTTACAAGGTGAGCATTACCCTGATACCAAAACCAAACAAGGACATTACAAGAAAATAAAATTATAGGCCAATATCCCTAGATGCAAAAATCCTCAATAAAATATTAACAGACCAAATTCAATAATACATTTAAATGGTCATATACCATGATCAAGTGGAATTTATTCCAGGGATGTAAGGATGGTTCACCATCCTCAAATCAATTAATGTTATACACCACGTTAAGAAAATGAGAATAAAAATCATATGATCATCTCAATAGATGCAGAAGAAGCATTTGACAAAATTCAACATCATGCATGATAAAAATTCTCAACAAACTGGGTATAGAGGGAATGTACCTAAACATAATAAAGGCTATGTATGGCAAGACCACAGCTAACATCATACTCAAGGATGAGAAGCTGACAGTTTTTCCTCTAAGATCAGGAAGAAGACAAGGATGCCTACTCTCACCACCTTATTCAACATAGTAGTGGAAGTCCTAGCCAGAGCAATTAGACAAGAAAAAGAAATAAAAGGCAACCGAATCAGAAAGGAAGAAGTAAAACTGTCTCTATTTGCAGATGACATAATATTATATATAGACAGCCCTAAAGCCTCCATCAAAACCTGTTAGAACTAATAAACAAATTCAGTAAAGTCACAGGATACAAAATCGATATAGAAAAATCAGTAACATTTCTATACACTAATAACAAACTAGCAGAAACAGAAGCTAAGCAAACAATCCCATTTAAAATTGCATCAGAAAGAGTAAAATATCTAGGAATAAATCTAACCAGGGAGGTGAAAGACCTGTACACTGAATACTATAAGACATTGATGAGAGAAACTGAAGAAGACACAAATAAATGGAAATATATTCTGTGCTCATAGATCAGAAGAACTAATTTTGTTAAAATATCCAATTACCCAAAACAATCTACAGATTCAATGCAATCCCTATCAAACTTCCAATGACATTTTTTACAAAAATTTTTAAAAATCCAAAAACTTGTACAGAACTACAAAAGACCCTGAATAACCAAAGCAATTCTGAGAAAGAAGAACAAACGGAGGTATCACACTTGTTGGTTTTAAACTATATTACAAAGTTGTAGTAATCAAATAGTAGGCGTTGGCATAAAAACAGACACACAGGTCAATGGAACAAAATAGAGAACCCAGAAATAAAACCATGAATGTATGGTCAATTAATTTATGACAAAGGAGCCTAGACTACACAATAGGAAAATGATAGTCTCTTCAATAAATGGTGTTGGGGAAACTGCACAGCCACATGCAAAGGAATGAAACTAGACCACTATTTTACACCATACACAAAAGTCAACTCAAAATAGAGTAAAGACTTGAACATAAGACCTGACACCATAAAACTAGAAAAAACATGGGGGTAAGCTCCTTGATATCTGTCTTTACAGTGACTTTTTGGATTTGACACCAAAAGCAAAGGCAACAAAAACAAAAATCCAGTGCGACTACATCAAACTAACAAGCTTCTGCACAGCAAAGGAAACCGTCAACAAAATGAAAAGGCAACCTATGGAACGGGAGAAAATATTTGCAATTCATATACATGATAAGGGGTTAACATCCAAAATATTTCAAGAACTCATGCAACTCAACAGCCAAAAGAAAACAAGCAATATGATTTTAAAAATGAACAGAGGAACTAAATACACAGTTTTCCAAAGGAGACATACAAATGGTCAACGGATACATGAAAAGGTGCTTAACATCACTATCAGAGAAAGGCAAATCAAAACCACAAGGAGCTATCACCTCACACCTGTTAGAATGCCTCCCCTCAAAAGGACAAAAGATAATAAATGTTGGTGAGGATGGATGTGGAGAAAATGGAACCCATGTGCACTGTTGGTGGGAATGTAAATTGGTGCAGCCACTATGGAACACAGTATGGAGGTTCTTCAAAAATTAAAAATAGGACTACCATATGATTCAGCAATCCCACTTCTGGGTATATATCCAAAGGAAATAAAAGCAGGATATCAAAGAGATATCTGCACTCTCTTCTTCATTGCAGGATTATTCACAATAGCCAAGATATGGACATAACCTAAGTGTACATCAACGGATGAACAGATAAAGAATATATTATATATATTGGTACAGTTTGGTAAAAGGTTACAAACGTTCAGCTATAACCTGAGTATGGTGTGAGGACCTAATGTGCAGCCTGGTGACTATAGCTGATAACACTGTATTGTATAATTGAAATTTGCTAAGAGAGTAGAATGTAAATGGTCTCACCCTCCAAAAAAGATAATTATATGAGGTAATGGATGTGTTCATTAACTAGGTGTGGGGAATGTTCTCACAATCTGTATGTATATCAAACCACCATGTTGTACACTTTAAATATCTACAATTTTATATGTCAATTATACCTCAATAGAGCTGAAATAAAGATAAAAGAAAGAAAAGAAAAGCAGTCTGGAGAGAGGACTGAGAAGGGCAGAGGCTGTGTTACCGTGCAGTCAACAAGGCCTACACTCTGTGGCTTCTCTCTCACCTGGGCACTGCCTGAGGCCTTGGAGGTCCCTGGCAATTTGATGACAGGATCATCCATGTATTCATAGTTTCACCTTCTTCTTAAATAAGGCCCAAGTTGTAAAATTTTTGGATCATAAATAACACAGATCTACCTCTGAGAATGGGAAAGCGACTGAGCACTTACCCAATCGTCAATCTGTAATTGAGTAATCGCTTCATTTGAGTTTTACCAATAATAATCCGTGATTATACTACTTGAATATTTAAAAAATAAAATTAAAATGCTTAACGTAAAAATCCTCTCATCTACAATTCCACTCTCTAGCATACTTGGTATGAAAACTATTTTTTAAAGCATATTCATTAATTTAAATTTTTTGATAAAATGTGGACCCACACTGTTCTGCTACCACACATCCTCAGATCTGTTCCAGATTTTATGCCTTGACAAAGAAAGATGCTCGTGATAACTATTGAGAGAAAACAAAACTTACAAGACAATATGTATGATATAACTTATTTTGTGTTTATAGATAGTGATGATATTAAAAAAATTGGAACAATATTCAAATTGTTAATAGTAGTCATCCTTGTGAAGTGAAATTATTGGAAGGTGGGAGAGATTCCCTCTGTTTTGTTTTGTTTTTTAATATTTCCAGCTTGAATTATCCCTGTCTTGTGACCAAAAGTATTTCTATTAAAAGTAAAAGTAAAAATGAATGAGGGGTGAAGAATGTGAGAAAGAAAGAGGAGAAACCAGCTTCAAGACATTTAGCAAAGGAGGATTTTTTTTTTCCGCTGAGAAGCCATCACATCCCATTGGCTTATGTATTTTATTTTATTTATTTATTTTTTAACTTTTTTGTATTTTTTTATTTGGTAAACCAATCCTTTTATTTTTAATTTTTTATTTTATTATTTTTTTTATTGCATTAACATTGGTTTATAACATTGCATAAATTTCAGGTGTACATCGTAATATATTTCGAATTCCATGTAGATTACTTCACATTCACCACCCAAAGACTAATTACCATCCATCACCGTACACATGTGCCTAATCACCTCTTTTGCTCTCCTCCCTCCCCCTTCCCTGGTAACTACCAATCCAATCTTCTGTTGCTATGTGTTTGTTTGTCGTTTTTGTCTTCTGCTTATGAGTGAGATCATACGGTATTTGACTTTCTTCCTCTGACTCATCTCACTTAACATAATACCCTCAAGGTCCATCTATGTTGTCACAAATGGGCAGATTCCATCATTTCTTATGGCTGAGTAGTATTCCATTGTGTATAAATACCACATCTTCTTTATCCATTCGTCCCTTGCTGGGCACCTAGGTTGCTTCCACGTCTCGGCTATTGTGAATTATGCTACGGTGGACATCAGGGTGCATGTAACTTTATGCATTTCTGTTTTCAAGCTCTTTGGATGAATACCCAGTGGTAAAATAGCTGGATCATGCTGTAAATCTATTTTTAATTTTCTGAGGAAACTCCATACTGCTTTCCACAGTGGCTGCACCAGTTTGCACTCCCACCAGCAGTGTACAAAGGTTCCCTTCTCAGAGGAGGAAATTCGTAGGACAGTGTCTGAAGTAGGATGCCAGAAATTTTAGGTAACAACTTCCCAGAATTAAGCTGGGCTCTGTAGCTATTGATGATTAGAACAGAACTGAGCATATGATAAAAATAATCCAATGTGATTCTTTTATCAGATAAAACTCTCTCTTTTTTTACAGACATTTCTTTCTTCGTATATGCCATAAAATAGTATTTACTGATGAATTCGAGTACGTTGGATACCTTGTGATACTAATGAATTTGTTTCCTATTATAATTTCTTGGATACCCGGGTTAAATACTATCTACGAGCAGGAATTAAGACATTCTAACTACTCTTTTCTTGCATTTTATATCTTGGAGGCCCTACTTAAGGTAATCTAACTGTGTGTGTGTGTGTGTGTGTGTGTGTGAATGTGTTATTTTTCTAAGAGGAAGATTTCCCAACTTCATTTTTCAACATTAGCTACAGACAGTTTTCTAAAGGAGTGTATGAAATTCTCCCTCACTTCTCAAACAAGCTTTAACTTTTAAAGATGATTTCTTAGGGTAAATCAATAGAAAATATATATACTTTAAGGACTGAGTTTGTATTTGCAGAAATAAATTTTAAAATGGTGTGTGTCAAAGGGACCTAGAGTGAGTTTCAAAGGTGTTGGCAGTGTTCTTAAACTTAGCAGGGTGGTGAGTACGTGGTTGGTCATTTCATTATTTTTGTACTAGACAGGTATACTGTTGGATAGGTATATTATTAGGTATTCAATTATATTTGAAATCATTTCATAATTTGATTTTTTAAGTCCAATATAAGCGTAGTTGTTAAATAATGAAAATATACACTCACAAACTGATAATATTGTGTCAGATGGTTCAAGTTGTAATATAAAATATTTTTAGCAAAAAGATTTAAATAGATGAATTTAAATCTTATATTTGGACAAAATAAATGAATTTCAAATCTTTACTGGAAAATGTAAATGCTACTGCTGAGCCATGATATTTGAAGGTGGGGATAGATTTACATTCAATCACACTGTATGTAAAAAAATTCCAAGTTAGTTGGAAAGACCATAGGAGATTTCATATAACTAAGAGTAAAAAACAAGACAATTAGGGTTAGTGAGGTGTTCCCTAAAATCATTTAATATGGAGGCCAGCCCAGTGGCATAGTGGTTAAGTTCACGCACTCCACTTCAGCAGCCCAGGATTCACGGGTTTGGATCCTGGTTGCTGACCTAGACACCATCATCAAGCCATGCTGTGGCAGCATCCCACATACAAAATAGAGGAAGATTGGCACAGATGTTAGCTCAGGGACAATCTTCCTCAAGTAAAAAGAGGAAGATAGGCACCAAATGTTAGCTTAGGGCCCTTCTTTCTCACCAAAAAGCAAAAAAAAAGGAAAGAAATCATGTAATACATGCTATAGTAGAAAGAGCACTGAACAGGAGTCAGGAGACTTGGCTCTGGTTTTGTTTTTCTCTGACAAACTGTTAGCTGTTTATCAAGTTACTGATCTTTTCCCAACCTCCATTTGTTCTTCTAGAAAATGTCAGGGTTGGCCTAAATGATAGATGAAGATCCCTCTAGCTCTATTATTCTTTGTACTTTGCCAAATGTAAGCTGCTGTCATAGCCATCACAGCCACCGCTTCATTCAATCAGGCCCACTTAAGACAGCAGAACTGGACTGCAGAGGTGTCATCACACTTCATAGCTGAAAGGATGTTCTCAACTGTGCAATCCCATTCTTGACTCTCCCTTCTACTTAAGTCAAGATTCATCCTCACTGCTCAATCTGCAAACTCGCCTTCACTTATCATTTCCTTCACTCTCTTTACTATTTAGTTCAGTTCTGCCCTCTTTGTACTGTGCCTTTTTAAATATCCATTGTGTTTATGCCTTGCATTTTATAGATGAGGGACCTGAGTCTCTGATAAGTTGTGTAACTTGTCTAAGGTCACACAGCTAATGAATAGTAAAGTTGGAATCCAGTCCTTCAAAGTTTGTGTTCTTTTTTTTTTTTGTAGATTGGCACCTCAGCTAATATCTGTTGCCAATGTTTTTTTTTCTTTCTTCTTCTCCCCAAAGCCCCTCAGTACATAGTTGTATATTCTAGTTGTGGTCCTTTTGGTTGTGCTATGTGGGACACTGCCTCAGCATGGCCTGATGAGTGATGTCATGTCCGCGCCCACGGTCCAAACTGGTGAAACCCTAGGCCACCAAAGCAGAGCGCGAGCTTAACCGCTTGGCCGTGGGGCCAACTCTGTTTTCTTTCTAATATACAGTGCTGCCTTAGAATTCCATACTTGTATTTTCAACATTTTCCCAAAACATTCCTTAACCTGTTAGAGGAATGCGTTTTTTGAAACTTTCCCAGAGGAAGGGTAATCACTCTTCTGCATCCGAGAGCCAGAGGCTGGCATTACCTGAACTTCAGCCATTCTTTGACAACCTTATATTCAACAAATCCCTCTTCCTTTGAAGTCTACGCTATCCTTTTATGCCAGGCTCTTCCTCTCCTGTGACTCTATTCTAGTGACCTCCAGAATACTCCTTCATGTTTCTGAATATTTGGTATCTGGATAAAGTCTTAACTTTTATACCTGTTTTTTCAAGTTCCTAAGAGAATGACCCCACCTATATACTCTGTTTCCATAAGAAGGAAATGAGACGTCTACAAGAGGCTAAACAGTGACTTGGGCAGGACCTCACAAGACCAGGATCTGGTCTTCTACTTCCTAGATTCAGACACTGAATTTCCTCAGCCCAGCCAAATGTGAGCAGACTCAAGAGAAATGACTCTCTACCACTAAACACACAGGAGTCTGTTAATAAACGTGGCAATTTCTTAATTTATAATGGAGCATAGGCTTTCCCTGGGGCATGAATATGTCTGTCTCCTACACATTCTTTGAATCATAGCGGGTAGGGGGACCAAGCTGCTAAAGGAAAACAAATTAATCAAAATTACAAATCAGTATCTTAAACATTATAATACAGAAACACACAGGGTGTTATAAGAAAAAACAAGAGTTTTTTACACAGAATAGTAGGGTCAGAGGAGAAAGACTTTTGAGGAAAGCAGATGCATGAGTTGAATTTTGAATAATGAATAGGAGTCAAACTAGAGAATAAATACGTGAATACGTAGCATAACGGGCAACAGAAACAAGGGGAAACTTAGAGGCAACACTGTGACACATGCAAGGAGCATCATGCCCAGTGACAGAAGTTTAGGGATATGTTGGTCAGGGTGGAGATTGGAGAGGTGTCAAATTTGTGTGGAGGATGTGGGAAATGAGACAAGAAACATAGATGTGAATTAAATAATAAAGAGCCTCATAGGTCATGCTATCTTGTGCACTTCGCTGGTATCTACTGCCATCCATGGTGTAATGACTCCCAAATTCCTATCTCCAGCTCAGATTTTATCCAGAGCCTCACACCATATAGACAACTGATGACTGGATCTCTTTAACAAAATACTGTGCCAACATCTCAAACAGCATATTCGAAACACATATATCTTCTCTGAACCTACTTTTCCTTCAAAGTTCCACTGGAAAACTAATTTCCCAGGCTGAAATCCACAATCATCTTTGACATCTCCCGCTCTCTTAGCTATAAGTAGGTTTTCAATGAAAGTTTTTTGAAATAAAGAAGGAATGAATGAATGAATGATCATAAACTAGTAGATATTTTGAATATTTTCTCCCTTGGAATAGATGCTTCAATATGTTAACCATTTATTTCAAATTACTATGATCACTTACAAGTATTTCAGACAAGTGGAGTCTTAAGGTAGATCAGAGAAAAACCTAACTAAGTGATGTTTTAGTTATTGTAGAAAATGCTGTAGTAAAACAAAAACAAACAAGATAATATAATTTCTTTTTAAATCAACAGATAGCAGCAATGAGGAAGAAATATGTTTCACATACCTGGAACCTATTTGAATTAGCAATTACATTAGTTGGCATCATAGACGTAATACTTATTGAGACAAACTCCATTGATTATACTTTTGATTTGATTCAAACCATGGTCTTTATAAAAATTGTTCGGCTTCTTCGCATACTACGCATTTTGAAGGTAAAGAACTGTTAAATTGTGTAATTTCAAATTTCTCTTGACTGCTTCGTGAGATATGGACTAAAACCAGTTTATAGTTTTATGGCTTCCACTCTCTGTTGGGCTGATGTTTATATTTTAAATTTTAGATCCCTTTGACAAATTAAGTTTTGTAACATGTTATGAATATCCAAATTATATTAGAATTTATTTAGCTTATAAAAGTATAGAAATACTCATCACAGCTTTCCCTTTGAATAGAGAGCACATGAAACATTCCATATTAGTGTAAATAAAGATTAACCCCAAAGTAATGTTTATTCTTACAGATACCTGGAATAAAAGATGGAAATCAACAAAACAAACACACATACAAACCATTCATAGTGATAAAGCAAATAGTACACATTTATACAAATCAAGAAACCACAAAATATACGTTTTGTATTATATAAATTTGTATTATAAAATTGCAGTATCAAAAATGACCTTTGTCTAATACATCTTTCTATAACAAGCATGATGGGTAATTATTTGTTTTCTATATGAGTATAGAGATTGTGAAGCATAGATTGGAAAACATAGGAATAGCCAATTCTGCTGAAGTTAGGGGAGTGCACTCTGGTAACAGATAACCTGTAGACAGAAACTCTCAGCAAAGGAACAACAAGAAGTTAATTGTGGGGTCAAACATGGAGTCTGAGTATGGCAGATTCTAACCCAAATGAACCATCTAGTAGGAAGTTTAGTAGGAGATTTAGCAGGTAAAAGTGGCAGTACTTTATAGACAGCCATTTTATGACCTAAGTACAGATTAATCACATTGTTTTCCAAGTATTTAAACCAGTTGAAAATAGCATCTAATTCTCTATAAGGGAAATAAGTAAAGAATAAAGTCATAACTTCACATAGGTGCCCAACATTATTAGTTATAGGGAAATAGCTGAAGCCATGAAGTTATAAAGATAATGTGAATAAAATAACTAAGAACCCTGACAGGTTACTATAGTTACTGTTGAGGGCATGCCATTTCATCTTACTATCTATTTTAATTTAGACTAATCAACATATAATCAACTAACATTTGTACAATTTATATTAAATAATAGTCCTGTTTTTTCAGCTTGTAACACCAAAGTTGCTGCAAATAATAGATAAAAAGATGAGTCATCAGCTGTCCTTTAGGTATGCTATACTAAAAGGATATGTCCAAGGTGAAGCAGACATAATGACTATAATTGATCAGATTGCAAGTTCTAAACAGGTTAAAAAGGTGAGGAAAACTTTAAATACTAAGAAGAGTATTTATTCCTTTCACCCCTCCATTGCCCCTATAATGTCTTCTGTCTATTTATGTAGATGTGGTCTTTGACTCCTGCTTTGCTAAGTAATTTTTGTAAAAGCTTAAACTAGTCTATGTTTAGATTACTCAAATGCCTCCTTACTGAAATGTCTGTGACTAGGAAGTTACAAGGCTCTTGGAAGCTATCATGAAACACATGTGCAATGGTCATCTCCTCTTGATGCAAATTCCAGGATCGGTCAAGCTACAGATGCATTAAATAGGAAATATTGGAGGATCAGAAGTGAAGGCAATGTTGAACAAACAGAGGTTCCTCATAATTCCTGCAGGCTCCTTCTCTCTCTCTCTATTCCTGATTTTCCCACAGTAAATAGTAACAGAAGTAAAGGATGGGGATCCGGCAAATGGGAAGAAGTAACAATAAGTCATCTAGAGGGAAAAGTTGTTGAATTTCCTTATTTCTGCAGATGAAAAAAATGAAGCCAAGAGACATTAAATTATTTAGGCTGAAAGTCACATAGATGGTAAACAGCAAAGGGAATTCTAGGGCCTAAGTTCCAGATTTTATTTCTTATTTTCTCCGTTGAGGCAGATTAACACTGATATATAGCCACAAGTTTGTCAGCTATGGAATTAAATATTTACCTTTCAATGAAATTTAGAACATTTGAGTGCTATATTTTACATGCCCAAAGCTTTGGAGTTGAGAAAATTGAACATTCAATATGTAAAGGAGAACGCAAAAAGCAGTATCTTTCCTCTCTTCACTACCTGTAACTTTCAAGCTATTTTCCTGAATTTTGTTACCTTTTCTAACCACTCATTTTTAGCACTGAAATCTGAGGGTACACAATAGGAAATACAAAATTATTTGAATCTCTAGGATTTTGCTCAGTTTTAGTCCTCATTTTTGCTCTTACACAGCTTGGCCAAACCTCTTACCTCACTTAAGGTGCAGCTGCCCCTGTTTCCCAAATTTGGGGATTCTCATAAAGTTGAATGGGAAAGTATCTACAATTCTCACATTTTTTGGAATCGATAGCATCCTAAAGCAAGTTACTTTAAGGAAAAATATATGACTCACCTTCAGGCTTCTCAGAATCAGCCTAGGTAATACCACATATCCTCTCCATCACTCTTGCTGGAGCAAAATTAAATTCACTGCACAAAATTTAATTCTAATTTCTGAAAGGCTCTCCATCATATTTTTCTTTAAAGTTCTTAATTTGGGTTAAAAATCAATCAGTTGCAAATGTAAAGGCCTTTTTTGAGAGTTTGTTTTCCAATGGGGATAACGCTTCTTTTGTTCCGTAGATGTTATTAAGCAGGCTAACGAGGAATACAGGACATGCTATGAAAGAACTAGGTAGGTATCTCTCACCCTAAAGATTCAGCATGACCATCTCTTATTATCACTACTTCAGAGAGGCAATGGTCTTGATAACTAAACTGCTCTCTGAGGAAACCTACTTACCATTAATAATAAAGTGAATAACTTCAACAGTCCACATGATCATATCTTTGGCTGGATGGGCATAATGTAATTTTATCTCTCCACACTTATTCTCTCTGCCTTATACCACAGTGAAGGGCTTTTAATTTCTGTTTAAAGAAAACACATTAGCATGCCATGATTACACGTTATTATCACCTTATAAATTCTATTTTCTTTCATACCAGAAGTATACATACCTTTCTGCACAACACAGGAAAGAAGTTACTTTTTCCTTCCAGTTGCCACAGAGCTGCCATCTGAGGACTTAAGCTTTATAATGAGTTGAAATCAGAACAGAGTCTCACAGATCTCTGTTATGACTCCTGGGAGGTTCAATGCCCAAACATGACAACAGCCTATTCTCTGAGTCATGCCAGGTCATGCTCTCAGTGCAGGACAAATCCCAGGAGTGGGACAGACAAATTCCTGTAGTATAATGTTCATGTGTGAGGAGAAGAGGATTTGGTCCCAGCTGGTGGGCAGCAAAAGGATACAGCAAGCCTGGGTATGAGGCCAAACTCGAGAGATCTTGCATGGCATGTAGTTGTCAAGGCAGACAAGAGGTCATGACCAACAAAAAGGCAAGTGTAAAATCTAAGTGGATGAAATTCTCATGGACATTCAGTAATCCAGATAAAACAGGGAGATGGAAGAGTTATCTAGATATACAGGCAGGGTAGATGGACAATGACCCAGGCTGAGTGAAAGGACTTAATCAGAAGCCGTATCTAAGCACACAGTCAGTAGTCAAAAATCCTGATTTAAACAGAATAGAAAAGTTGAACATGAACTCCAGACCTAGAGCCCAGAAGAGCCTCACGGTGTCCAGTGCAAGTGGATCAGCATAATTGTTAATGCTAGGACTAGAGTTGTCTGTCCCTCATGAGCTAAGGCACAGGTATGAGCTGCTAACAAGAAAATGGCAGGCGGGACTCTGCAACTACTGGTGAATGATGATTGATTGCAGAGGCCTCATCAGGGGGAGATACCATTCCCTGTGTTGAGGGTTTTACTCCATGGGTTTAGAACAGAAATATTAGCATAATGTCCACTTGAAATATTTAAACAATGTCCTTATTTCTTCTGAAAATATTTCGTGGTTTTGCAGGCTACTTAGAGTATGATCACCCAGAAATTGTTGTCACTATGAAAACAAAGGAGGAGATTCTTGTCATGCTCAGTTTGGCTAGAGAAATCGTTAGAGTTTTCAGGTTAAAAGGAATTATTCATAAAATTGAAGGCTCTGAAATTAATAAGGTAAGATAGAATATTTTCAAAGCAAATATGTTTACTTGATATATGGTCATTCATGATCTTCAGACCTACATTTGGCTCTTTTGTATATAGGCCATCCCTAAGATATGAATATCTAACTTAAAATAATTGTCTAAAGAAAAGCACCCATCATAGAGAGATTCCTTCCTGAAGCTCCAGTGGTCAACTTCTCTTTCATTTCTTACCACAATGAGGGACCATCTCTTTCTATGCTTTCCTCCCAAATCAAGGGTATGATGAAACTATTCTTCAGCCTAGGTTAGAGCAGGTATCAATATGTTCCTGGGAATTATCTGTGACACTGAAACAACTTTTCCCATAAAAACCATAATGTATAAGAACTATAGGGTTCAACTATAGGGTAAGAATTGACTACATTTCGTTTCTCTAAGTTCTTTAAATAGTACCATGACATGTGAAAAGATAGAGAGCATCCCAACTCATTCTGTAAGTGCAAAATTTATTCCCCAAATTCAAAATACTGTAAGAAAAAAAAACTCCATAAAGCTATTATATTTGTGACTACATATATAAAACTTCTTAACATAATAGTAGCTAATTGAATCTGGCAATATATTAAAAGCATAACATACTATGACTAAGAAAGTTTTATCTCCCAAAATAGCTAAATAGCTCACTTATTAATAGAACAAAGAAGAAAAACAATTTGATAAAATTCAGCCTTCAATCAGAATGTTCAAAGAAATTTTACAAGGTTAATAAGAGAATATTAACTGGATAAAAAGTATTTATTAAAAATCTGAAGCAAACATTGTACTGGATGGCAAAACATTTAGAAGTATTCCTATTAAATTCAGGAACAAAAGAAGAATGAACAGTGTCCTTCCAAGTCTTGAATTCTGTGCTGGAGGCCTTAGCCAAGTCAAGAAGGAAAGAAAGGAACTCGAGAGCTAGAAATTTTAGAAAGAGAAGAAAATTGTTATTACTTATTTATTGTTTAATTTGAAATTCTAAGGAATTAACTTAAAAGCTGTAGAATTAATAAGATAATTTAATAGCATATCCAGAAACAAGATCAATATTCAAAATTCTTCCCCAATTAAAGAAAATGTAGAAAAATATTCTATTCATGATAGCAGTTAAAAACTCTAAATCATTAAGTATGAACTTAACATAAAATATATAATACCCATGTGGCAAGAAATGAAGGGCATATTTGAGCGGACAGAAGAAAGAATCAGTCACCTTGAAGTTAGGACAATGAAAATTATCACATCTGAGGAACAAAAAGAAAAACTGAAGAAAAGAGAACAGAGTCTAAGGGACCTGTGGAACACCATCAACTGGACCAACACATGCATTGTGGGAGTCCCAAAAGGAGAAGAGAGAGAGAAAGGGACAGAGAGAATATTTGAAGAAATAGTGGCTGAAAATGTCCCAAATAGGATGAAAGACATGAATATTAACATTCAAGAAGCTCAGTCAAGTCCAAGTAGGATGAACTCAAAGAGATCCATATTAAGACATGTTATAATCAAACCATTGAAAGACAGAGACAGAATTTTGAAATCAGCAAGAGAGAACCAACTCATCACATACAAGTTATCTTCAACAAGATTATAAGCAGATTTCTCATCAGAAACTTTGGAGACCAGAAGTAAATGGGCTGCTACATTCAAAGTACTGAAAGGGAAAAAATGTCAGCCAAGAATCCCATATCCAGCAAAACTGTCCTTCAGAAGTGAGGAATAAATTAAGACATTCCCAGATAAACAAAAGCTGAGGGAATTCATTACCACTAGACCTGCCCTGAAAGAAATGCTAAAAGGAGTCCTGCAGATTGAAATGAAAGAACACTAGACAATAACTCACACAACTAGAAGGAACTGCAACTAAGATACACAACTGTGTATGGGGGGGGTTGGGGAGATAAAGTAGAAAAAAAAAAAAAAGATTGGCAACAGTTGTTAGCCCAGGTGCCAATCTTTAAGAAAGAACACTAGGCAATAACTCAAATCCATATGAAGAAATAAAGATCTCAGTAAACATATATATATAGGCAATTATAAAAGCTGACATTATTCTTTTTTTAAATTTTTTTTTAATTTTTGTTTTTTTCGGATGTACATCATATTTCGAATTCTGTATACATTACATCATGTTCACCACCCGAGGCATTATTCTAATAATGGTGTGTAACTCCACTTTTTGTTGTCTGCATGATTTGAGACTAATACATTTTCAAAAAACAATTATTAGTCTAAAAGTTAGTATTATTATTACTTGGGCTTGTAACTCCACATTTTGTTTTCTGCATAATTTAAGAGACTAATGCATTTAAAAAATTATTTGTTTACGTTTTTGGACACATAATGTATGAAGATGTAATTTTGTGACAGCAACAACTGAAAGGGGTGAGAATGGAGTTATAAAAGGAGTAGAGTTTTTTATGTTGTGGAAGGTAAGCTGGTATAAAGTCAGATTAGAGTGTTATACTCTAGAATGTTAAATGTAATCTCCATGGTAGCCAAAAAGAAAAGAACTAAAGAATATACACAAAAATAAATGAGAAAGGAATTTAAATGTTTCACTACAAAAAATCAACTAAGTATAGAAGAAGATAATAATGCAGGGAATGAGGGACAAAAAAACTATAAGGCATGTAGAAAAAAATGGTAAAACAACAGAAGTAAATGGTTCCTAAACAGTAATTAATTAAAGGTAAATGGATTAAACTCTCCAATCAAAACACAAAGATTGGCATAATGGTTAAAAAGTATGATCCAATTATGACCTCAATAAAAAGAAAATAAATAAAAATTTAAAAAAAGATGCAATCCAACTACATGCTATTTCTGGGAAAACTGGATATCCACATGCAAAAGAAAGAAGTTGGATCCTTACCTAACACCATATACAAAAATTAATTTTAAAGTGAATCTGTGACCTAAATGTAAGACCTAAAACTAAAACTCTTAAAAGAAAACATAGGGCAAAAACTTCATGACACTGGATTTGGCAATGATTTCTTGGAAATGACAAAGGCACAGGCAACAAAAGAAAAAATAGACAAATTGCACTTTATGAAAATTAAAAAATGTTTTAAAATGCACATGAGGTGTCTCATGTGCATCAAAAGACACTATCAACAGAATAAAAAGGCAATCCACAGGGTGGGAGAAAATATTTGCAAAGCATGTATCTGAGAAGGAATTAATATCCAAAATATAGAGAGAACTAAAACTCAACAACAAAAACCAAACAGCCCAATTAGAAAATAGGCAAAGATCTTGGATAGATATTTCTCCAAACAAGATATGCAAATGACCAATAAGCACATGAAAAGATGCTTAACATCACTAATCATTTACTAATCATTAAGGAAATGCAAATCAAAACTACAATGAGAGACACCATGATGCCAGTTGGGATGGCTATTACAAAAAAACAAAAACAAAAACCCTGGTGCACTGTTGGTGGGAATGTAAAATGGTATAGCCACGGTAGAAAACAGTATGGCACTTCCTCGGAAAATTAAAAATAGAACTACCATAACAGCCAGCAATTCCACTTCTGAGAATATACTTTAAAAAATTGAAAAGCAAGATCTCAAAGAGATATTTGTATACCCATGTTTATAGCAGCATTGTTCACAAGAGCTAAAACAAGGAAGCAACCCGAATGTTCATTGACGGAAGAATGGGTAAGCAAAATGTGGAATATACAATAGAATATTATTCAGCCTTAAAAAGGAAGGAAATTCTGACATATACTGCAGCACAGATGAACCTTGAGGACATTATACTAAGTGAAATAAGACGATCACAAAAAGACAAATACGGTATGATTCCATTTGTGTGAGGTACTTAGAGCACTAAAAATCTTAAAAACAGAAAGTAGAATAGTGGTTGCCAAGACCTGCGGGGAGGGAAGAATGGGGAATTATTGTTTAATGGGTATAGAGTTTCAGTTTCGCAAGATGACAAGCCTTCTGGAAATGAATAGTGATGTTGGTTGCACTATGTGAATGTACTTAACACGTGAACTGTTCACTTAAAAATGGTTAAGATTGTAAGTTTTATATTTTGTATATTTTACCGCAAATGAAAATATGAGGGAAAAAAACAGTGAGGCAATGTTTACCCTACTAGGTAGTAAGACACGCTACAAATCCATAATAATCAAATAACATGGAATTAGAATAGAATTAGGAAAAAATACATCAATGGAACAGGCTTGAATCCAGTAGCAGATCTAAATACACAGTGATCTACTATATGTAAACGTGACATTGCAAATTAGAAAAAATGATAGCTCATTCAATAAATGATGCTGAGACATTCAAAGTTCATATGGAAAAAATAGCATTAGGGCCATACTTCACACCGTACCAGGAAAGAAAACCATCCAGATGTAATGATGATTTAAACATAAAAATTGTACAAATGTTATAATCAAATATAGAGAATATCTTTATATTCTTGATGTGGGAAAAGTTTTATTAAACTGTTCACAAAACCCAGATGTCATTAGTGAAAGAATTAGTAGATAATCCAGCATACAATTTAAAACCTCATGTGTTGAAATATATTACAAACAAGTTAAGAAGTGAGGCACAGCGTGGAAGATATTTGTAACAAAAATGACAGACAAAATAGTGATAGCAATAATACCTAAAAACTTCCCACAAATCAAGAGAAAAAAGACAAAAAATTCAATAGAAAGTGAGAAAAGAATATGAAACAGGCTTTTCACAGACACAATAAGAAAATTTGCCAATGAATGTTTGAAAAGATATTTGACATCTCTAGTAACCAAAGAAATAGAAACTGAAGTATTAATAGCTACCATATTTTGCCCATTAAATGAGCAATAATGGAAAAAACTGTCAATGTTCAATGCTAATGAGGTTATAAGAAAATAGACAAATATGGCAGAATGAAATGCCAATGAGCATAGCCGTTCTAGAGGGCAGTTTTAGCAAATGAAAACTTTAAAAGTGCACACCCTTTAAACCACAATTACATGTAGAAATGTACAGATACTTAAAAGTAAACAAAGATATATGTTTAAACATGTTATAAACAACTTACACATCCATCAAATTGTGAATGATTGTGTAAATTGTGATACATCCATGCAAATGAACATTACATGTAAATTAACAAGAAAAATCTATATATACTGACATGAAAAAATTCACCAAGATATATTACACATTATATCTATGTACTATTTTAAAAAGAAATCTAGACAAAAATATATGAAACTCTTAACATTGTTTGCATCTGGAGGAAACAGTAGTAAGGAGAGAAGGAGGATAATGGGAGCCTTATTCATTTTATTTATATTTTTCATAGTGATTGAAACTTTCACTTAGAAACGTTCTCATATATCACTTGTGTAACAAGTAAAATAAATGTTTAAAGAGGATTTTGTCCTGATATATGGTATCCCAAGCCCCCCAGCTGCCACAATTTCCCTAGGTATCCAGAATAGCATCCTGAAGATACAGAGAGTCTGGCCCATACTTCTGTAGGTTAGTCCATTACCACACAATGCTTGTGTGCCTTGTGCGAATAAACAAACTCACCACCATCAATGGAGATTATTTTTAGATTAATGCTTATTTTGCAGTTTAATGGGTCCAGGCTGTAATTTCACCTGACTATAGCAGGAAGACCTGTGAAAAGGGGCATCTTCACTGGAGAAAAAATGTAAAACACTAGAGGAAAACCTCAAAAGACCATGGTAAAATAATGCAAAGAGGAGAATAACAAAAGCATAAAAAACAATAATAGTAAATCTGTATTCACTTGATCCTCACAGCAACCCTATGACTTGAGTACTATTATTGTCCTTATTTCATAAGGGAGGAAACTGAGGCACAGAGTGATTAAGTAACCTGCCCCAAGTTCAGACAACTAGTAAGTAAGGAGACAGTATTCTAATGCGGGAATTCTGATTCTAGAGCCCACGCTTTTAGACATAACACCATCGAAAACCAAAAATAGAAAGAAATGGGTGTATATATGGCTAAAATGACTGGAAGTTTTGAACTTAAAAAACCAAGACCAATATACCTGATTATGGGGAAAGTTTATCCTGTAGGACAATAGAAATAATGAACAGAAGCAATGTCATATAGAATGCCTCACATAACAATGCTAGGTTAAAGTTAACATTTTTTCCCATACGGAGAATTGTCAATCCAGCATCATTTACAGAAAAGATCATCCTACCCTACTACACTGCAGTAGAGTCTTTGTCACAAATTACGTGACTGTGTGTGTGCTACTCAGTTTCTGAACTCTTTTTTGTTTTATTTTTTTGTTTATCACTGAATCTTTTTCAATATATATGACACTCTCATATTGAAACAATAAAAAATCTTCATATCTGATTGTGTGTATCTTCCAGCCTCATTCTTTTCTTCGCGATTATTTTGACTAGTTTTGGCATTTTGTATTTTCGAAGAAATTGTAGAATCAGCTTGTCAATTTCCACTAAATAGTCTACTGCAATTTCCATTGGGATCGCAGTAAGCCTGTACATCAATTTAGAGACTGACATCTTTCTAATATTGACTCAATCCATTAACATATCTCTCCACTTAATTAGGTTTAATTTTGTCTCAGTAGTCCTTGTTTTGTTTCTGTGTAGAGTTCTTGCACCTATTTCATTCATGAATCTGAACTCTTATTTCATACCACATGAAAAAGTCAATTCCAGATGGATTGTACATAACTATAAAAGGTAAAACAATAAGCTTTTAGAAGATAACATGAGAATTTTCATGATATTGGCTTAGGCAGAGATTTCTTAAACAGAACAGAAAATTGGATTTAAATAACATAAAAATTGAGAATTTCTCTTTATTAAAAAATTCAGAGAATGAAAAGACAATGCACACAAAGGTGGGAAATATTTTCAAAATAAATATATCCAACAAAGGGCTCACATCCAGAATATATTAAAATCTCTTAAAAATCAATAAGAACAAGACAGAAAACCCATTTTTTTTTAAATCAGCAAAAGACTTGAACAAGCACTTCACAACAGAGGATATTCAAACAGCCAATAAACAAAGGGAAAGACACCAAAAAAATCATTGTTGTAAGCTTAACACAGATTAAAATCAAAATGAAATATCAATACACAACCACTAGAATACCTAAATTAAAAAAAAAACCAAAAAACCCTGACAATACCAAGTGTAGACGACGGTATGCAGCTGTGAGAATGCTAGAGTGGGAGTGTAAATTGATGCAATCGCTTTGCAAAATTGTTTGGCAGAATCTACTAAATTTGAACATATACATATCTTAAGACCCAGAAATTAGATTATATAATCATATATCTCACAGAAATGTGTACATAAGTACAGTGAACAAACGCTCATAGCAGCATTACAAAAGCCCAAAACTGGAGCAACCCAAATGCAAATCAACGGGGGATAAATAAAGCTGCGGTATATTCATACAACATAATACTGTACAATAGTGAAAATGAATGAAGTTTTACTCCCTGCAGCATTATAGATGAGTCTCAGAAACATAATGTTGAGCAAATGAAACTAGATACAAACAAGTGCATACTCTGATTTCATGCAGATAAAGCTCAAAAGCTGACAAAACTAAACAACAGTAATAGAAGAAGAGTGCTTATCTTCGGTAGGAGTAATGACTAGGAGAGAATATAAAGGAGGATTCTAGGGGGCAGGAAACGTTTTCTTTCTTAATCCGGGTTCTAGTTACACAGATGTTTTCACACTGTAAATGTGTTTTGAGTGGACGTTAGTGCTTTGTGCAGTTTTTGCTTATCTGCTATGCTTCAGTAAAAAGGTTTACTTTTAAAAGTTTAATCGACGACTTCAGAAGAATAGCAGAAAAATGCTCTAAGAGGGCAGAGGTTGGCGGTTTCCATGGAAGAACAAAAATCTCAGAAGAGCAAGAGAAGGAAATAGTACAAAGCCATAATTGTTTTAAGCATTCTGTGAACACCAGGTTTGCTCACCTCCTTTCTTAAATTTTGTGGTTTTAGTTAATAATGGCCAAAAAACAAGAGATACTTGATTTTCAGCCTATTATCAAGCCTCTTACTGTTGAAGAAGCACTGTACCATATTCCATGGCTAGATAAAGACGAGGACCATATCAACTTCATTCAGGTAATATTTTTATTTCCTGGTAATATCATCTTTAATATACCAACAAATGATCTTTTAAACAATAAAGATTTGACCGTGATACTCTCCAGTTTAAAATTCTTCGTATCCCTTACTGCCTATAGGATCACATCAAAATCCCTTTGAATGACATGGAAAGTGCCTCCACAGCCCGTGCATTCGTCATATATCCCATACTCCACACTGAACCACTCATGGTACCCCAGCACAGTATGCTGTTTTCTAATTCCATTCCTCTGTGGGTGCTATTTACTTTTTTTGAAATGCCTTTTGTTTTTGCTTTTTTCAAACCTTCCCTGTTTATGGCTTCTCTGAAAACATCCTCACCAAAGGTACTCAGAAAAGTAAGCTGTGGGATCACACACCCCACCAGTAGAAGACCATCCTGTTGTACATCCTGAGTTTGGAGGACAGAAGCTGTCACCACTGTAGCCAGTAGATATCTTTATTATAGCATTAAGTGCATTACATTACAATCATCTTTTTTTTTTTTTTTAAAGATTGGCA
>NC_060270.1:14538482-14546634 GCF_021613505.1 Equus quagga | reverse complement strand
CAGGTCCTTCTAGTTGTGGGATGTGGGACGCCGCCTCAACTCGGCCTGACGAGCGGTGCTGTGTCCGCGCCCAGGATCCGAACCCTGGGCCACTGCAGCAGAGAGCGCGAACTTAACACTTGGCCAAGGAGCCGGCCCCTACAATCATCTTGACACCTCTCTCCCCTACTATATTTTTTAGCTCATCCAGCTTTTGAACACGTAGCCCCCAGCACGTTACGTATCACATAGCAGATGCTCAATAAGTGTTTGTGGAATGAACAAATGAAAGGGTCTAACTTGTTCTAATAACATTCTTTTTCTATATCTAGTTGGTAGCAAAAGACCAATTACATTTTACCACCTACTTAAAATATTTTTAATGAATAATTTCTCTTTTTACTTCATCAGCTGTTTAGAGCATGAGTATGTATGAGACATATATGTGACATTAGTCTGCATCTGTCCTGCACCTGTCCATTACATTCTTATTCCTGGACTAGATTACTTCTTTTCTAACCTATGTATAAATATTCCACCTGAAATTACATACATACATGAATATCCACCTTCCTCTCTTTGCTAGCCATAACTCCTATTTTCTTCTACAAACTTATTACTAACATGATAGCTCAGATCTTCTTGGGTGATATTTACTTTACAAATGTAAAACTTTTTAGGCTGGCCCCGTGGTGCAGGGGTTAAGTTCTCATATTCTACTTTGGGAGCCCAGGGTTCGTTGGTTCGGATCCCGGGTGCGGACCTATGCACTTCTTGTCAAGCCATGCTGTGACAGCCTTCCCACATATAAAGTAGAGGAAGATGGGCATGGATGTTAGCTCAGGGTCAGTCTTCCTCAGCAAAAAGAGGAGGATTGGCAGCAAATGTTAGCTCAGGGCTAATCTGCCTCAAAAATAAAAAAGTAAAACTTTTATTAAAATGTAAACTTCAACATCCCCAACGACTACTAAAACATTGTTTATAGCTTACTATTGGTGATATTTTTTAGGAAAGAGCCAAAGTTGTAACATTTGATTGTGGAAATGATATATTTGAAGAAGGTGATGAGCCCAAAGGAATTTATATAATTATTTCAGGCATGGTAAAGGTAAGGCAGAGTTATTTATAAATGCATTTGTGAGCTTTAGTTAAAAAGTTGAGAATTAAGAGCTTCCCATGTTAGGAATTTTATTGTTCCTTTTTTAGGATAGCAGCTACCATCCAAACAATGATTTTCTTGTTCAGACACAATGGCTAACACCACCTATCACCTTTTAAGTCACGCTTTCCCATAGATGACAAGTAACCATCAAAGGATCATCTTTAAGATGGAAAATATAATATAAATTGTTACTTATCGTATGTTTGAGTTGGGCATTTAGCCATTCCAAGGCAGGTACAGGTTGTCTGAGTAGGAGGAATCTGAAAGATTGGAGTATTTAAGAATGCCTTGGGGCCAGCCCCAGTGGCTTAGTGGTGAAGTTCAGCACACTTCCCTTCAGGGGCATGGGTTTGGTTCCCGTGTGTGGACCTACACCTCTCTGTTAGTGGCCGTGCCGTGCTGGCAGCCCACATACTAACAAATAGAGGAAGATTCGCACAGATGTTAGCTCAGGGCAGATCTTCCTCAACAACAGCAAAAAAGATTGCTTTGTTTCTAAGCCATTGCTAATTCAATAAATTTACTTAAAAACATACCAGTAACAAGTATTCTTGAAACAATATGTACATACTAAAATTGTTAAAACCAAAGGAAAAAAGCCATAAATTAGATAATTTTGGTAAATTAACTGACCATATGTATTTTTCTCTTTCTTTGTTCCTAAACAGCTTCAAAGATCAAAGCCAGGTTTGGGAATTGACCAAGTACTCTGGGAGACGGAGGAGAAAGATTATCCAATAACTTACACAGACTTTTTGATCAGCGGGGAGATAATAGGAGAGCTAAACTGCTTAACTAATGAACCCATGGAATATTCTGCCACCTGCAAAACTGTAGTCGAGGTCAGAAAACATCACCATACCTCTTACTGCTGTATCCTGTTAAATATCTAGTATCAAATTTTAGAATATTTCTATACTACTCAGTATATGTTTACAGTGTAGTGAAAATTTTGTAAAATATAGGAATGGTAAAAAAAAAAAAAAAAACCTTGTTACAGAATTGTACTCACCCAGTATAACATCCTGACAAAATGGCTTGCAAAAGTTAACCTACCGTACTGAAAGAAGGATTTAACCAGAAAAACTGGTTATATGAGGTCTTTCATGGGGAAATTAGATGGGATATGTTAATTATCAATACCATAATTTGGAGGATAAGGAATGGAAGAAGTCAGAGAGCTAGGATCTGTTAATAGAAAAGTTGAGCAAAGTGGTTGGAAGTTTCCCTAGGCACGATTGAGGACAAAATCCTCAAAGCAGTGGGGGCTCCCAGTGGCCTAATTTGAGCTCAAAAAGAACAATGACTGAAAACAACTGAGCCCAGTAAATATATAAGCACATGAAGAATAGGCTCAGTAACATGAGCTCTCAGAGAAATACGAATTAAAGTCATGATGAGTAATCACTACACACCTACTGCGTTGGCTAACAACAAAGACTGAATACCCGGTATTAGCCAGGATGTGAAGCGACTGAAATGCTCGTACGTGGCTGGTGAGAGTGTAACTTGTTAGAACCACTTCTGAAAATGGTTTGGCAGTTTCTTCTAAGGTTAAACACACACTTACCGTATTACCTGGTAATACCACTCAAAGGTGCTTACCCAAGGGAAATAAAAACCAATATACACGAAGTTTTGTATATTCACAGAAACTTTTTCCTAGTAGCCAATAGTCTGTTCATTGTTAGCATCAACATTCTATTGTTGCCTAAAAAGTTTGCTCCCTTCAAATAATGTATTTTTAGAATCACTTACATCTTTCGTTAAAAATGGTAAATGATTCTTGATACTTTGTTTTCCATTTTTTCCGAATCTATAAGAATAATAAAAAAGTTCTCATTGGATCATGTAGCCTTTTAAGATTTAGTGTATGACAATATTGTACAAATATTTACTAATATAAACATTTTATTAGGTTTCCAGGCAGTAATTCAAATCGTACATAAATTCTTAGTTTTAATGCTATATACAAATGAGAAAACCTTATTTCCTTAAACCATAGGTACACAAAATGAAGTCTTAAATTTATATCCTCCTTTTTCCAGACATGTTTTATTCCCAAAAGTGACTTGTATGAAGCTTTTGAACAATACCATCCTCACATTGAATACAAAATGTGGCTAAAACTTGGACTTTCTATTACTGCCCAAAAAATCAGGGGACATTTATCTTATGAGGTAAGAAGTGTTAATGCAAACTCGTCCTTCTCTCTGAACTAAAGGATTCTATTAAAGTATTGTTAGAAATTAACTATTTAGGAATTTATATTAAACTTTGTAAACAGTAGACTATGAAATTATGGGTTTTTTTATAGGATTGGAACTACAAGATGCAATTAAAGCTGTGTAACGTTTGTGTAAAAGATATACCACAGAACATCAAAACTGATATGTATGATGAAACTGTAATTTATGTCATCCTTATACATGGAGCTTTAGAAGATTGTCAGTTACGAAAAGCTTATAAGGCACCTTCCTTAATTCCTCTAACATGCCATCAGGTAAAGAAATATTGATTCATGTCTGCAGGTCAATATGCCATATGTCCAACAATGTGTTAACATTAGAAAATTTGTCACTTTTCCACCTTCCCATCCTCTCCCATTCTCCTGCACTCCATAAACACACACACACACACACACACAAACACACACATACCCAGTTCATTTATTGTTTTGGCACTGGGTAGCCCAAACACCAAGCTTTTCCTGTTGGGTCAATGAAGCAAGGCAAGCTGTACCTTTTGGCCACAGTTCGATTTTGGTGCAGTTGTAAATAGCAAAAGAGGGCCTGTTAAGTTCATTTGCACATTGCAGAAGGACCGCTCTTTCTGGACTGTGCAATAATACTCTAGAAGTTTCTACCAGACCCATGCTGACCCGATACTAGTGGTATTTCCCCAGCTACTTTGGAAGTGAATGTGTCAGTGAAGGACTTCTCATATTTAAGCTGTTGAGTTCCCCTTCCAAGGAAAGTGAGAAGCTGTGCCATGTGAAGAAGGAAAGAAGGAGGACTGTATGTACGTGTGTGTGTGTGCAAGTTCGGGTACAGTAAGAGAGGCACATGTCAGGAAGAATCAAGGTGTGTATAAAATATAGCTACAGAAAGTAAATTGAAAGAGGGACTGAGAGTCAATTAAATTAGGCGTGTATTTTTTAAGCAGCTAATATATTACAGAAACAGTGCTAGATGCTGAAGTGATCAAGACAAATGAGACATGCAACTTGCCCTCAAGAAAGCTCTCAAAGTGAAAAGAAACATATGTAAATATGTTAATAAAACATTTACAGCTATGTTAGAAGTACTTACAGGGTAGATTTGGGAGACTAGAAAGACATGAGGTAAGGATAAGAGGAATCTTGAGGTGAGAAATGGTGGCAAGAAAATTTTCTGCGTGGACGCCACCAGCGCCAATGTGATACCCAATGAGAGGAAGTAACATATTATTCTTAAGTATAGTGCTCCCTCCCTCTATTCTTGGATACATACATAATAACAGAGCTTTGGTGTGGGTGCTGGTTGGGAATTTAGATGGTCAAGCAAGAGATTCTCAAGGTAGCCCAATATCTTCCCAGCTCTGTCCACTCTGCTGAGCATAAAGCCCTGCTCACTGTATATTTGGTTACCAATGTGAGTCAAAGCATATTGAAAACAAGCACAAGGTTGAAGCGTTTCTTGAAATCCATTGTTTTTAACACTTTTCTTCTGCCACATAGAAAAAGTCTCTATTTTAATCATTGATCATTAATTCTTGATCATTTTTCTCATTTGTAAGAGAAATGCACAAAATATTTAAAAATCAGTGAAAGTGTATGGAATATTGACTTTCACAAAACCAACTATCCATGTATTTTAAGATATCTATCTAAGATGTATCGATATTTTCAATTTTCAGACCCAAATATTTAGAGAGGGCCTGAGATAGTAGCTTACTAGAGAAACATTTAATTGTATGATATTTACTCAGAAATTAACTTGTATTCTGTCAACTCTCAGGTACAAGGCACTGAAGATTTCACAAAGGTAATGATTGTTCAAACTCCAGTCGATTTGAAGAAATTCAGATGGAACACCAGAAAATATGTATCTTCACGTAAGCCGTCTCTTCCAGAAGAATCAGCTTGTAAGTTAGATTTCTTTGAGAAATTGAGAACTTACTTTCTATTTATAAAATAGCCATATATATATATGTATTTAGAAACTGTTGTATGCATTCTGCCTAGAGTACTGAGGAATCCTTTTAACTGCCATATTTGATATCCAATGTATGAATTCAAACTGAGAATATCTAAGTTACAGTTAGAAATTATTCTGTATTTCATCTGTAAGAATAAACATATATAATTATCCAAATAATATTTAAAAAAAGACTAGTGAGGGAATTTCTAGCTCTTCCCAAAAATTACAGTATTTTATATAGCCGTAGTAATGAAATTGGTGGTGTACTGTCTGAACAACAGAGATATAAACCATTGGAGGTGAACAGATAACCTTAATATAAAGCCTATTCTATATACAGATTCCACATAATAAAAATTGAATCATAACATAAATAAGTATTTAATTACTATTAAGCAGTTGATTAAAATTTAGAAAATGTTTGATGTAGATTGAAAAATTGAATAGTAGAGAATTAAATTATAGAATAAATAACAATAGAATGTAATATTTATCATTTCGCTAAAGAGGAAATAATGTTCTAAATTTAGAAATATAGAAATCAACTTTAAAATTCTGTCAATAAAAGTTTTATCTTTATTATGTTGCAGTTATATAACTTTGCATCCATGTGGACACAGAATACTGTCATCCCACGAGTCCCCGCTGACCTTTCAATTCAGCAGGAGTAGGACATGGTGTTGGAACCTTCACCATCTGTTCCTTCACCAGCCATCTCCCCTCCTCACTCTCTAAAACTGAGCCACACCAAACTGCTAATGGTTCACTTAATGTGGAGACCTGATGGTCTCTCATTCCTGAACCTTTGCACATTCCTTCTGTTCCTTCTCCCCGGAACCCTTTAAACATCCCCTCCTCACCTCCCCATTCCATGGAGCTGACTCCTTATCCTTTACATCTCAGACTCTGCTCCAAGGAGCCATCACTGATCCATCCCAAATTCACAAAACTTCACTCTCCTCTGTGCTCTCATTGCCCATTACGTACACAGGCCTATTGTTCCATATCGTATTTTTTGGTTTATATTTTGCTGGTCTGTCTGCTCCATTAGAATATAGACTCCAAGAAAGCATGGTTCATAACTGGTTTGCTTTCTTCTGTAACCCCATTGTTTACCACTGGGCCCGGAACTCTCGATACATATTAACATAAAAGTGTTTGGGGATGTTGGGACAATAGACAATTTTTTCTCTCTAATTCCCAAACTTTCTGCACATTTGTTTCATAATCTTTATAATAAAAGATTTCTAATCCTTATTTTAAAAAGTGATCCTTCTTCTCACTAGCTGAGGTTACCACCAGTTTCAGACCGCAGGCCCCGGTGTGAGGGATTTGACCCTGGTTTAATTTGATAGGAGGGCTAAGAGAAACAGGCCTTTATTTCAGTGCTTGAACTAACTCAGTCTTATTTGCACCAGCTACAGAGAAGATACAGGAAGAGCACCCTGAAGATGAGACAGGTATTGAGGTAAATTTTTTATTTATTTATTTATTTTTATTTTTTTTTAAGATTGGCACCTGGACTAACAACTGTTGCCAATCTTTTTTTTTTTTTTTTCCTGCTTTATCTCCCCAAAGGTATTGAGGTGAAAGCTTTATTTTGGGGAGAAGAGAGTCTGGAATTTATGGAAACTACTATGTTTCCATATTCTGAAGGAGTTCACCAGCTAGTCATTTTGTAGATTTTGATATGAACACTTTCCTTCAGTGTGGGATACAGTGGAAATTGTATTGGTATTTTTCGGTAAATATTAGAGAAATGACAAAGACAGACAAAGCTCAGGAAATGCGAGAATATTCTTCTTGAATCACATTAGCAACCAGGCACTTACCGGGGTGGCTATGGTTGTCATGTACACGAGCCCCTTTCGCTTCTCCACTTCGTGCTGGAACTTTGACTGGTCTGAAGGCTTCGTTGCTACCTCAGCTGTCCATCTGGGATCTTCCAACCTGAAGGCAGTTTGCCCCTGTATTCACGATGCCTGTCACAAAGCAGGAGCTCAATGATAAATGCTCTAATCTAATCTACCCCAGGCTAACCTAAGTTATTCAGAAAGTCCCACAAATATTGATTAATTTCATGGTCCACTATGAACTTGGATAGGTCACTTGGGCATCTTGGGATCTTCAAGATCTGGGCCAACTTTTCAACAAGAGCCCAAGTTATGAAACTGTAGGGCCCTGTAAATGAAACTGCAGCAAAGAGAATAGAGTGAAAGTATCTGACATCATCTACACTGGCTTAACAGTAGACTGGCCCTTTGGGAGTCCCAGACGGGGTGGAGAATTTATTTTTCATTCTAGTCTTTGCCAAGTTGGTTGTATTACTCCAGGAGATGCTGATTATAATGCCCAGAATCTGAGAGATGTCTGCTACAAATACACAAGCCAGAAAATAGTATATCTGGTTGTTAAAAATATGTTTGACATCAGTTAAGTCCATTTGCTCTGTTAGTACTAGGCATAGAACTGAGAACGCACGCTCCTCCTCCCCAAACCTCTCCTCACAAGCGTACGTTGAATGAGAGGTGACGATAGATTCTATGGGGAAGTTGAATGTGTTTCTGCCATGTCCATCTTTAACTCAAATGTGTCCAGCTTCCCTGGCCTTCAACAGGCCAATATTCTTCTTTAATATCCAAGTTCCCATCCTGCATAAAAGCAGGAAGTTCACTCTCTCCCTGAGTATTTTGGAGTCTTCCTGGGGAAGCTTTTCCTCAGATCTCCCTTGCTTGTGGCTTGTTGCCTGGAACTCCTGACCCAACAGCAGAGGAGCTAAGAGTATGGGATGTCTGGCATGAGACTCCCTGGTTTGCCTCCTGGTTCCATC